>NW_009647769.1:1291048-1356153 GCF_000708025.1 Charadrius vociferus | reverse complement strand
GCTGAACGTTCCAATCAAGGAGCACCTTTGGAAGACTGTTGTTCAGATTTCGAAGGAGGGTGGTTTTTTTTTAGTGAGTTGCATTTGTGAAGCTTGTCAAATTGTCTGACCTTGTTTCTGAGGAAGAGGCATTGTGGGTGCCATCCTTCCACTGTATGGACCTCTCAGCATGCAGGAAGGTGTGTGCACCCCCCTGCAGCACAGTGCCTCTGCGTTTGTAGCTCCTGGGACTGAGAATCCAGGAATGGGGGGCATCTGTGCTCTGGTGGGTCACATCCAGGTGGTGATGAAACCTTTCGATGCCGCTTTGCAGATGCTGCCCACAGAGACACCCCATGCCAGAGCTGAACAGCATATGTGTAGAGCTCAGGGGGCAATTCAGCTTCCCTGCCCATCTGCCAAAGGAGTCACCAATTTGTCAGGGTTACTACTTGCACTTGTCTGTGTTAGCTTGAGATAACTTAAGCTTACAAGAGCCATCACGGAACTTCTGCACAGCAGCCACACTCACCTACATCCCCTTTCCCCTGTTCTTTTTCAGGAGGTTTCTGCTATGTTCAGATAACTGGTTTATGGGATCTTGCAGTGGGTTTAAGTAAATTGAAGGAAAGGTTAAAAAAAAAAAAAAGGGCTTCTAAACAAGGTTTTTGATTTCAAACCAGCAAATTTTCAGAAATTACAAGTGCCAGGCAGTACAGAGGTAAAGCGAGACTCGCTGAACAGCAGGCTGAGGTAAACTCTGCAAAGAAAATCAGAGTAAGATTTTAGCTGTATGCACCAAAAAAGAAGAGTGAAAGCCTGCTGAGCGTGGCCTCCAAGTGCAATTAATTTTCGTTTGTGTTCAGTGAGGAGGATGATGCTGAACAGGAGGGCAAAATGGCAAATGGGAATGAAGTTACGGAAAAGGAAATTGTCACATTGGAAGTGTGATGAAGCAAAAGAAGTTTAATATATGCAAAATGGGAGGAAACCAGAGACACTGGATCTAACAGGCGATGGTAAAGTCGTGAAGGCTAAGTCCTGGTATACAGGTTTTAAACAAGTCTGTACAATCAGAAGTGGAGCTCTATAGCTAAACCAACAGGAAAATGTCCTGTTTGTACTCAGATGACTACAAGCCACCAGTGCAACACGGCCATGAAAAGAAGAGTGCAGTCTCTGGTGTGTACCAGAGTTAGTGTCCCCTAAGGTGTGCGGGAAGTGCTTGTGCCATCACACAAGGTCCCCTGGGCTTCACCTATCTTCAGCCCTGGGCTCCAGAAAGGTGACTTCAGAGAGGTGTGGGTATGGGGAATGGCTCCCACCTTGTGCAGAGGAATGGAGAGACTGTCTTACAAATGGAACCTGGAAGAGTAGGGTCATCTGAGCCTGGCCAAAGTAAATCTGAAGGGGGCTCTGACAGCGCTCAGGAAAGATACCAGAAGATAAACAGCAGGAGCAGGAAAAGGCTGTTTCAACTAAATGACTGTTCTGGCACAGGAACAAAAACCTATCGATAAATAGATTTAAGCTGGCAGTTGTACATATTGATGGCCAACTACATAACAGCCACCCAGCAGGTGCAAACAGGTTAATACCCTAATTCAAGACAGGATGGTCATTTAAGAAAAAGGGATTATATGATGGAGCATGGGTTATGAGAAACACTGGATTTGGTGATCCATGGACTCCTTATATTCTTTTAACTCGTTCTGAATTCAAAACAATTATAGTGTCTACCTTTTAAAGTAACAGGACTATATTTTCACTTCTCACCGAGTACTGCTATTAACAATATTATCAATACCACAGCATTGGTAATAACTCTCACTTCTTTGTTATATGAACCCCCAGAATGACCTCCTAGTATTTTGCTGCTTGCACATCAGTTGGTATTTAGTAACCATCAGAATATTTTTCTTCACTTCATACGCACACTGCACCTTTTTACAGATTAAAATTACCAGTTATACCCAAAATGGTAGATTAACATCCCTGTTAAATTACAGGCAGTGTTTAATGTTTGAAGTTTGAATATATCTCCATGATTAGACTAACAAGATGTGACCTGTGTGTTTTTCTTGGTGTGCTTACAGGGACTTGGATACTCGCCAGCCAGATTGATCCATGTTCTTAACCCATTTTGCAAATGCAATTACCAAGGGGCTTAGATAAAGTCAGTGCAAGAGAAAATAAAGTTATTCACGGGCAGGATAAGTCTGTTTAATACCACGGAAACTATTCCTTCATTTGCAAGGAAGCCCTTCAAAATTATGTTCTCACAGTAGCTTTTCCACTTTGGCAAGTTAGCTCCAAGGCTGCAGCTATTTACCAGGTGAGGCAAAGGGTAAGCTTCAGTTGGCTTTAGTGGGAGCAAGGCTTAAGAACATGTTTGCATCCTGTGGGAAGACACCCACAGTGCTTCAACCAGCGCTAAGCTCAGAAGCAGGAGCTCTGGGGAGCTCTTGTCAGAGCAGTGGCGAGAATATGTAAATGATGGAGCTAAGAATATACCATATAGTGGTATACTGAATATGCTGCCAGTTTTGTAGGTCTTGTCCAAATTCCTGGCTGCCTCTGGCCATAATCCACACAGAGAGGGCTGAAGTGCTAATGAACTTGCACGGCTAGCAGTGCAACGTGGGAAGCAGATAAGGTTAATAACTGCTGGGCTGGCTTAGCCATGCATGCTTGGGCAGCAGGGATAATGAGCAAAGAGAAGAAAATGCGGATGGCTTCTTTAAATTACAAGAATGTCTTCGGATAGGATAGAAAGGTACATAAAAATAGCATTTTGGCAGAATTTCCTAGCTGCTCTGCTTGAGGGGGAACATACGCACTTACTTGGGAGGAAGGTGGGTGACAGCAAATGAGCATCTCGGCCAGGTAGTGACTCAGCACTTAAGCATAAGATCTACTGCCATTTTACATGCCAAAGGGTACCTGAAACACCCTGAGGAGGTCTTCTGGCAGATGAGACTCAGGACTTACAGGAGTGCTGTGCCCTCCTGGAATGCCGGGCAGGCACCCTAGGAGATGCCAAAATGGACCAAACACCTGTGTTCAGGCACCTGATTCACCCTGTAATAACAATTTGTTGCTGAAATCTCTTCCCCTCCACTGTCTCTCGCACCAAGAAAGAAGCAGACATTAACAGAAAGCCAAGATATATAAAAATCCCAAGAAACGTGGGTTTTGTGATGAGTCTTTGCTAGTCCTGCCTGAAACAAGGTAGCAAGATCTGGCATTGTAAGGCTCTTACGGCAATTATTGTGCTAATGACCCTGTACTTTTTATGAGGTGGCTATTTTCTGCCTGGTCTTGTTTTATAGAGCATCTCTGAAATAATAATGCAAATGTTAACTGATCACAGCTTTTAGTTAGAGGGATTTTTGAGACTGTGTGCTGAGGTAATTGGCCAATGTTCTTCTTACCTATACCAGGCAACCGTAATCTTGAGTTCAGAAGTGGTATAGTCATGTTTAGAAAACATGGTTTATTACCTGAAGCCTTGGTTCTGAGAAAAGGTTGACTGTGGAGCCAACCATTAAGTCTCATTACCCTGCTGGTGTGCTACCTGCAAGCTCAGGTGTCTGCTACCTTGGAGATTTCTCCATCGCTTGGTGTACAAAATGAGTACTCTAGATCTGTGGTCAAGAAGTAGTCATCCCCTAACAGTTTCATGACGTCAGCTGCAGTCATTTACATACCAGATCAGTACATTACAGTTGAATACATCCTTGGAGTTGCCAGAAGTCAATCTGGGGGTGCAGATGTCTGCCAGCTGCATGCACAAAGGCATTCTGTGCTAGGCATTTGCAGTGCAAAATGCCTGAAGATGGGAAGCAGCATGAAGGTTACATGCCTACACGGGCATCGGCAAATATGTTATACAGAAAAAAGAATCAAAAGCTTATATCTGAAAACCTCTGTTTATTCAGTGTAGTATAGACAGGTGTCTGTGGGAGTCGTGAACTCATTTCTTCATTCCCTTTTGTCTGAGGCCACAAGAACAAAAGTGCCTTTATTTCCCTCAGCTTGCTTAAAACATGTACATTTCTGCATGAAAAGTACGGTTGCAGTCAAACCTCACACTCAAGCTAGCTGAACACAGAAATCAAAGAGATTTTTCCATGATGCACAACTAACCTAATGTGTTTTAGGCTGAGAGGAGGGAGCAGAGACAGTGCCTTCTTACGGAGTGCTGGAGACTGGCCATAACTGAAGCTCAGTGAAATGACTCAGGAAATGCAGAAAATACCCTGTCTTAGATATATAGGCAGCAGGGGTGGGTATTACTGAGCTGCTGAGGTCAAAAGAATTACAAGATCTGAGATTAGGACAAAGCTTTTCCTTTTCCTCTCCCAGCCCCACCTGAGACAAAGGGAAACATTTTACTCTCCTCCGCATCATGAGGAATGGTTTGCCTCTCAAGCTTATCTTGGCCAAGGAGAGGCAAATCTTGGAGGCTTGGGGTCCACTTCTGTTTCTGTTGAGAGGTTTAGGACACAGATCGGTGTGGTCATGGTTGCGCTTGCTTCAGCTGACCCACCAAACCCTGCCAGACCTCACCTGAGTCTGTCTTTCGTCTCTTCAACGCAAAGTAGTGATCCTTCTCCTTCCCTTAGTTTCCAGTTTGGGCGTCTTAATGGTCATCCAGCATTCGTATGATCTTGATAAAACATGTAAATAGTCTAGGGGCATTAGGCAATCTGCTACCATTCTAGGGGCCTTGGGCTTTTTGACACCTCTGTCTCATGCCCCTGCCTGAAGCATAGAGCAATTTAGTTTCCTGAAAACTGAAATGCTTTCTTCTGCCTCAAGTGTCAGCAGGTTCAGTAAAGAAATGGCTCGATGATTTGTAAAATGATGAACACAAGGTCAGACTGGGTGATATAATGTACCCTTGTAGTCTTAAATTCACTTAAATCATCTCGTCCCTGTTACTCAAAAGCATCACCAACTACAAGCACTGGGAAATAAAGGACAGAAAGTGCAGTCCCACTACTGCAGTCTTGACTCACTACAGTTAAGTACAAGTAAAAGAGAGGAGGGGGAGCAAGGAAGCACAGAAGGGAAAAAGGAAAGACAAAAACAGGCAAAGAAAGGGCGCTTTTGCAGAGAACAGTTTGGTCTGCAGGAAGGAAAATGGAGGTGAGAAAAGAGCTTCGAGCTTGCTTGAATTAATACTGCAGATCTGAACACAAAGAGGAAGAAAGACAGGAAAAACAGCAGACAAGCAAGGATGTACAAAGGGCACCTCTACAAAAATTACTTTTACTTTCTGTTGAAAGTGCTGAAAATGAGAGTCTTTTGGATTAAAAATTTACTCAGTCAAGGGAGGTGCCTTAAGCTGATTTAATTAATCTGTAAGTCTTAATAGTAGCCTTCTCTTTTTAAAAAACTTCCACTCTATTTTTCCTTTCCTTTTAGTGCCTTGGGTGTTTGATTCTTCTTAGTGCTAATGGTTGGGTTTGATTGGGGACACAGCTGCATCAGTCACTAACTCAAATAGGTGATATTTTTTCTTCATCCCAAGGTACTTTGTCTTGTCTGTTAGTACAGTTATCTTTCATGGCATAGTAAGATCTCTGGTGACTATGTACATCTAGCAAAAACTCTTGAGAGTGACTATGTTTGACATTACAAGATGCGCACCTGTTCTAGTTTTATGAACACTTTTCAAATATATTCAACTCAATTTTAAATTTGATTTCTGTACTTTGCCTATTGATATTCTGCCCTTCTGAAGACATTTTGCCTTTCAGGTAAGACTTACTATCGTGATACTGAGAACAATCTCTGCCACTTTTTTCTCAAGTTGATTCTTTTTTATTATTATTTCTGCTTTTAATAGAATTAAATGAAAACACCATCGCACTCCTCTTGAGCAAGGTGGGCGAAATCTGGGCTCGAGGTGCTGATGCCATTGCTGTTTGGCTGTGTTCTGACCTCAGCAGAGCCCTGCTGGCAGTGCTTAATACAGATAATGCATAATGAGATCACTCTCTGCTTTCTTAAAAAGCAGAAAACTTAAAATAGACTGCAGGAGCGCTCATGGATTTTATGTGCCAGGTATAGGCAGCCCAAGCGAAGCCGAAAGGGCATTTCTGCAAGGTTCACCCCAAGTTGTTTATGGCGTTCCCGGATATTCGTCATGAAATTCTTCTGCGGCCCATTGTAATACACAAAGAGTCTAAATCCCTTCAGGCTTCACAAAGATTTGTGCAGAGATTATAAATGAGCAGCAGATTAGCACCAGATGAAAAAATCTGTTCTGCTAGAGAGCTAATCTGTTTAGTCAATGGCCGGTTTTGTCGTGCCTTTACAGTGAGGTCCAACAGCTCTGCTCTCCCTGTATTTGGAATTTCAGTCAAAATCAACGTGTCAGTTTGGATCGCGTCTTTGTCCTCTCAGATGACTGACCCCCCCTCTCCAGCAGCTCTGCCGCGCTTGTGCCTGACGCAGGCAGCACGGCTGTACCAGGCAGGGCTCTGCCGGGCTGCAGCCGGGTATCAGGCAACGCAGAAAGCAAGCTGTGAGAAGGGTAAAGATGAGGACTTAAACAAGAAAAGACTCCAGAAAAAACCAAAGTGGATCCAACAGTTTCCAACGCCGAGGGAAGAACTGGGGAGAAGGGAGGAGGCTGTTCTGCTGAAACGAGCAGCTGCATGTGCATCACACTGGCTTCAAGGCACAAAAATAGGTCTGGCTGTTTCCAGCATCCCGTGGCCGAAAGGGCGGTGGAAGATCAGCATCTCCCACTTGCCTGTCATGGTTTCTACCAAGGGCAGTCACACGTGGCAATCCAGTTTGAACTCTGTGGGACTGTCGGGCACTGTGAGGTTAAAAGGAAGAGGAGGGATCACGGGAACGCACAGGCTGCACGCAGCTCTCCCTGTGCCGTGCCAGGCTGGTACGAGGGAGCACAGGCAACAGCCTTGGCACGGGACTGGGAGCTCATTTTGCCTGAGTTTTAATCCCAACTAAATCATCGAATCCTCTCTGTGATCTCTGACAAGCTACAGAATGTACATGTAGAAAAGTCTTATTAGTCCACATAATCCAGTTCTCTACAATATAGGATTAACCTGTAATCTTTATTCACTAGTATTTCATGAGATGCAGCTTCTGACACTCTACCTGTAGTACAATTCTGCAGTCCAGTGTTCTCACAGTCAGGGAAGTTTTCAGTTATGTTGCTTTAAGATGAAATATTAAAAAAATCTCCCGTTGTTATTTCCCCCTCCTGCTCATATCATGAAGAGCAGCACTGGAAAATCGGTCTTCTAAGTCTTAACACATCTAAACAAAAAAGGATCAAGGTAAACAATTCTGCCTGTAAACAGAGCTGTTCAGAAATAAGCTGCGTTAGTGATATCTCGTCCTGCCGTGCAGGCAGCTGTCCTAGAGGCAGGTTATATTTGTCCCCATCTTCTCTCTGATCCACCATTACCTCCTGCTAGAGCAACTGATCTTGACCCAGAGCTGTAACCCAGTAGCCAGAGTAACAGCAAATACCTTGTATAAAACAAAATGCTCTTATCTGTCCATAGGAACATTAAAAGAGCCAGAAAAAAATGACAGAACCCTAAAACTGATAACTTACCTAAACTAAATTTTTCTCGGTAGTGTAAGTATGTGCCAGTTAAGCGAGGTACTAAAAGCTATTTGGCTGCACGGGGCAGGTTGCCCTTTACAAGTGCTCCCACTTACAAGTGCAATTCCCCTTTCCTTTGAGTCTCTACTTTTCATCTGCATATTGGTTAGAAAGTTCCTACTTGAGAGCCCCCGGGGTTTCTTGCGGGGGTGTTTCATCTCACCTCATCCATTTATCCTGGTGTTACCCTCCGTTCCGCACCCTCGTAGGCGATGCCTCAGGTACTGGCCATTTGGTTGCACCTGTAGTCATTGTGCTGCATATCTACAATCCAAAACTTAACACAAGCTGATTTAAACTGGAATGTTTGTAAATATTAGAAAAAGCTCAAAACCAAACCAGCTATTTTCGTATCCGTGCTTTATTCCCAAAATCTTTAAGACTTTACCTGTATTAGTAAATTAAACATTCCCAGGAACATTCCCAGGCACTGAAATACTTGATATGGAGTAGCCTATGCGTGTGCTTGCAGGCAAGGCAGGATACAGCAATTACATACAGATTCCATACAAATACAATTAGACAACTGAATCAGCCCTAGTATCTCTCACTAATGGTGACCTGAGAGATCAAATTAAGCTACGTTTTCTTTGGAACACATGTCAAAAATTACATCAATGAATAAGAATAACAAAATACTACCATCATCTAAATGCACGCGACTTTTACTAGTGTGCAAAATATCTCCTCTATACACCAAAGCAAAATGAAGACATGGGAGTTATCTCTGCAAGGACTTGGTTCGGCTCCAGATTGGAGACACCTAAAACTGGTGTCTAACTGCAGGTGTTTTTGTGTGAGCTGCACTCTGTGTTCTCACTGTAGCCAATGGGTATGTATTCAGTACAGCCCAAGGACCTAGTCAGCAACTTGACTAACCAGACACAGGAATTTGTCTTTAGGGAAAACTAAATTGCTCTCCAGACTCTATTGGCTGTATTAATTAGACAACTAAATCCTACGCGTGATGTCTCTAGGCTCTGTCTTATATACATTTAGACAGATGGTATGGTCTGTGCAAGATAAAGGCAAGGCTTTCGTACTGCCCACAGAACTCTCCCCAGTGCAAGTGTCAGATCTGTCCCCAGAAGCCTTGTGTTTTCACCTACAGTTTTGTCTGAGTTGTTACCAGTGTCTGTGGTCCCAAGGGCCTCCTTACCTTTTTACAAACAAGAAGACTGCACTTGCTTGGATCCTTGATTTCTTTGAATGCTTGATCTGCCAAATTATCAACCAAGTCTACGAAAACTCAAGAATATAGCATAAAAACTAGCCATGGTCAGGCAATCCACCGTCATCTCTCTGAGAGGTCGGAGAAGAGTTCTGGAGGTGATTCTATTGTTTCAGCAAGCATGGTGAATCTGATATCAGAGCTACCAAACAGAAAAAACTAGTACCGTTGGTTAATTCAAACAGCACTATAATGAGGAGTGTTTTCTTGAAAAAAATCATCAAAAGAGTGACATGATTTGTTTGTGTACTTTCAGCACGTCATATTGGTTTTGCTGGGCTATCCAGAAATGTCTTCAGTTAAGAAGCAGCTGGTATTTTCTTCACAGACACAAGCCTTTTATCTTGCTGAGTAATCTTTTAAACAAATTAGCTCACCTATTGCATAAATAAAATATTGTTGCCTGTAGAGGTCTAAAGTGATTTCTGTGTAATGTTTTGTTGACAAGTTGACTTATTTCATTTGACTCTTTTGTACTCAATTTCTTATCAGTTAATGAAACTGCTACACTGCTGTGGTTAATTTACCCATTAATTCATTTAATTCTTTATGGAATTAAGGAAAACAGCTTATTATATTATACAGAAATAGGTTGTGAATTAACATACCTCATTACATATTCATTGCTGTCTATATAGATATTCATCTACAATGCCTAAGTGAAGTCCTATGGTTTGGCTGTCCTATAAATCACCTCTAACTAGACGATCATGAATGACCAAAACATTTTTTGCAGATGTGAAAAACCTTTTTTGCCTTTAAAATTGCCACGATAAAAAACGAAAGATGGTTATGACAGATCTGGGTCACTATGACAATGTGATGTGCACTGGAAAGATGTTAGAAGCAGCAATGTATAGACTTATTTTAGAGACAGCAGATACAAAGGACCTCCTTGGTTGCCAGGTCTCATTCCTTTCTATCAAGTCATATGATGTCTTTAGTAAAATGATCAAGCTCCATCTTCTGTTGTGATTAGAAACCTTTTATTAGTTTGTGGTTCATGTTTTTTTAATGGATAGTTCATCTTTGGGTTTTTTATTTTGTTGTTTGTTTTTTTTTCTTGGGGCTGCATCTTTTTCAGTTTGACTTTATTCTTTTTCACATAGGCATGATTTGAGTCATGTGCAGCATTCCAGATGAGGCCGTAGCGGTGTTGTGCACAGTGCATTAATACTTTTTTAATTCGCTTGAGACTGCCCCGAATCACGTTTGTCACAGCCTTGTGACTTTAACAGCCATAGTGACCAAGGTACCTAGTACATTCTCCTCTGTTGTTTCCAACTGGCAAGACCCATAGCTGAGATTAATGTTTATATTCAAGGGTACGATCTCACACTTTGTCCCACTGTTCCTTTTGGGACACAAATCTAGCATTTTGTATTATGTGAGAAATTTCAGTAAGAAGAATTTAAATTAAACTTTTTAAAATGTGAACTTCTAAAAACCTTACTGAGATAAGTGTCATGATAAAAAACCTTATGATTGCTCAAACACTAGGGGCTCAGTTCAGTTACCCACACATCAGTGTCTAATCCTATAGGAAGGCCACCTGGCCTCCAGCAGCTTCTTGAGAAGGACATTGGCTCCCCATTTGTCACAGCTGCTGTACCTGTGCAAATGTTCAAGTATCTGGCAGGTAGACAACTGAATCTTGCCCTAGGGATGAGATTCAGGTCCAGACTCAGATCATAACCATCAGGTTACATCTTCAGTCTAGGTATCTACAAGCAAATTATGTGTCCAAAGCTGTCCTTAAAGTCATTAGATAAAAGAGCAAGTGGGTTCTAGGGTGCACTGTTTAACTAACCAGATGTGAAAGAGAAAATGTGGAAGAGTTGAAAGAAGTAGTAAATTCCCATTGAAACAAGCAAGAATGAGGTTGCTTGCTAAAGGCTTTTTGATGTTTCAGTTGAAAAAAATAAAACCATTTGCACCACAGTAAGGAAGAAATGAGAAATAATGATGATGGTAATGTACATCTCCCATTTCTTCATTTTTGTTCTTTAGCTGTCCACTAAGGCAGTAATGTTGGAAGACAGAATATGAATGAATCTGAACAAGTCAATAGTAAGTGAGAATTTCAAGCTAGTGTAATTCAGCCCGGAAGGCAGGGCTCCTCTACCATTTATTCTTGTTGTCTTCAAGGCTCCTTATGTAAATATTTGGGATTTTGGCAGGGTGCTTTCTCTTTGTTATTGAAGTGAAACATTTGCTGCAAGCATACTGAATGAAGTCTGCTTCATAATTATTTGCAGTAACAACTCAGCAACGGAGACTTATGGTTGTAAGACTGCCAATTCTGTATTAATGTGATCTTCCTTTCTCCCTCTCCCGGCTGCAGCAAGCACGTGGTTGGTGTAGGAAGTCTGCAAAGCAGAACAAACAACCATATCCATCTGTGTCAACAGATTCCCACTTCACCACTCTGCCAGCCGTTCTTCCTCAGAGCCACCGATCTGTCCCTGAACAGCCAAAAGAAATGGGTCAAAACAAGTTACATCACGCAAATGGCCTTGGTCATCATCTTGGTTTCTCCCAGCAGGACTTGAGACACAGTGAACGAGGAGACTTCACACGTAGATCCAGCAGTGCCTCCAGCATTTCATGGTCATTTCAACGAAGCAAGTCTCTGTTCTGCTTGCCCACAGTGAACTCCTCCTCAGCCTCAGAGGCTTTTCATTTCAGTGAACCGTTTCAGTTTTTAAATATTGGGTCACCTGCAACCAGGTTAAAAACGTGGAGATGCAGCCCCAGGCTTAACATTGATGACTTGGAGGGTGCCCAGGAGACTGATGTAGACACAGGGATGAAGCTGTCCTTCTCAGACCTGTCTGTGGTCTCTGCATACACTGCCCTTAATGGATTTTGCAATGACTTGGAAGCCTCTCTTCCCCCACAGAAGCAAACTATCAGTAAGACTAAACAGGCAGGCACCAGTGGAAGACCTGTATCAGCCATGTGCAATACCTTTGAGTCAGTTGATGGTTCACTGCCTTCTCTCTCTGAGTGGTCTTCCAGCTCATTCACATCAGCATCTCTCTCCAAGCAGCCCCAACAGTCCTTGAGGGCAGCTCCCTGTTCTCTGGATGATCGTGGTAGTGTTTGCCCAGCTTCACCAGCTAATGAAGAAGAATTTTACATCTGAGGTTTCTCTATCTTACACCTTCCAAGGCAAACATGTTCTACTTGTGGATGACTTGAGCTTGCAGAAGATTCCTCACTAAGGGGAAGGTGATGCAGCAGAGTTTGCTAAATATTTGAAGAAAGGATTCAGATCCCTCAGAGATGGGCATCCCCAAACTATGTGCAGTAAAGCAGTCTGAGGTTGCACCCTGTACATTTGTGCTGGAGGGTATGATCAGAGGCTTGTCCATGGCAGTGCAAGGTGTATGGTTTCTATGACTGATCCTTGGACTAGTGGTGAAGGAAATGCCAGAAAAGGCACATAATAATCCAGTTTTCAGTGGCAGAAACTGAAGAGTAATTTGTGACACCAAACTGCTTTAACTTTTCTGAGAAATTCCCTTAACTCAGAAAAGATGGGAGGAGAAAGGGGTCTTTCCCTTTCACAAGTTCCAAAGGCAGCTCTAAGCACAGCAGGGCCCAGTAACATGTCTCCAGTAGAGTCAGGCAAGACGTTTCCTGTGAGGACACACAGAGTTCCTTCTAACTTCTGAGAGCTGGCAGTGCTGAGTTGGGAAGAAGCTTCACTCCTTCCCCAGGGAAGAGGAAGCTCCACCATATCTGTTACTTTGACAGCCCAGGATGCGGAAAGTGCCAAAAGGGAAACCTTACAGAACACTTTCAACCCATCCCCTCAAAAAGCCTATCCTTTCCAGTTGGAAGGGTGCCATCTGGGCTGTTGTCTGACCCGCTCATGTAGACAGTGGTAAACCCAAGTAAACCGTATTTGCTACTTCTAACACAGGCAATAGAGAGCTTACCTTTTGGGAATCCAAAACAAGTAAGATAACCCAGCGTTTTTATATATTGCTACACCACTAGTCCCAAATATATGCCATCTCCCAATTTTTTAAGGGGTTGGTATTTTTCTGTTTAAAATAATTAATGCAGAAACTTATTCTTTATATTTCCAGTGCAAGCATACTTCTTTCTGAGTAAAACGCATTTCTTCTCAAATACTTCTCTCCAAAGGGAGAACAAGTCAAATTTTACTGGCTTTTCAAGTGATGTTTTTTAAATACGCATTCTTGATAACCTGATTTGCTCTAATTCATTTTGTATTTTAAAAAAATAAAGTAAAAAGGAGTTAATATGACAGCTAAGTACCTTCACCAGGATTTAAGTTGTATATACAGATTACATCATGCCTGTCCTGAAAAGTTACATTTTTGGCAGAGAAGTGGCACTGATTGCATCTCTGGCCTAGCCAGTGAGAAAATGACTATGTTAAAAGGTGTATGTGTAATGCTGTATGCAACCCGTATACAGGTGCAGATACTGAAGACCTACCATGATGGTATTGTGGTAGATGGAATAAAAACACATTTGTGGAGAAAAATGTTTGCTATATTACCAGGTAGTTTTACTCAGAAGAATCGCTGCTTTGAAAAAAAAAAAAAAAAAAAAAAAGAAAAGAAAAGAAAAGAAAAGAAAAGAAAAGAAAAGAAAAGAAAAGAAAAGAAAAGAAAAGAAAAGAAAAGAAAAGAAAAGAAAAGAAAAGACAAAACAACCAAAAAGCACACGCATACCCTAAATAATATCTACAAAAAGTGGAACAGCTCCCCTGGCCCATTTGAGTAAATGCATAGTTTATAGAAACAATTCTGGAAGAAAGCCTGGGGGAAATTGCATCCAGGTTCATAGGGGAGGAGCAGGGATTCCATTAAACCTGTGCCCCCAATCCAGGGATAGTTAAGAGCCAGGATGCTACTCCTCAAGGCGTTTTCAGTTTGCTGTCATTTTCTCCACACAGGGAAAGAGGCATCAGGCTGAAGTCCAAGGCTCCTCTTTGTGAGATGCTATTATAGCATGTACCAGAGGTAGACCTTGTCTTTTGTGCTAAACACGATGTATAAATAGGAAAATCTTTTCAAGCTCTAAGAGCACAGGAGATTATCAGCCTCCTCCTGCCCTGCAAACTGTTTAGACTTACTGCAGTTTTGGGTAAACTGTTCTCCTAGGAAATGTCTGGGACCAGAAATAGCACCAATGAAGGATTTGTCATGGTGTGCATGTGTTTACCTGCTCTATACTCCTTCAGAGTCCACGCAGTCTTTCCTCTGACTTCCGTGGCCTTTAGATCGAACCCCTTCTGAACACAGCAGACCCGATTTATCCAAGGTTGTGCTCCATGTTATTGTTTGTACCCTGTCAAAATACTTGTAAAACACTGTGAGGTCAGACCAGCAGTTTTTTCGATCAGCCTACAGTTCGCTATATGAGCAGCAATGCCTAGAACAGTCAGGCTCCACAGGTTTAAATTTGCGATTAATCATTTTCTGTCATATTCACGGTAGTACAAAAATAAATGATGAAATAGCATTGTGTATTTGTGGGAGAGCCATTTTATCAACACTAGCCACTTCCAGATATGACAACCAACAGGATAAATTTGGTTTAAATCTGTTAAAAATGCTAGTATTCATTATTAGAAACAGGGGAAAAAAAAAAAAAAAAAAAGAGGCCTTTTCACAATATTTCAGTAATATAGATATCATTTGATCTGAATGTGAAACCAAAAACTGGTTTGAGCTGATGTGTCTGTCTGATCCTGGAATCTCGCCAACATCCAGACACCTGACAAAAGCTTTCTGCCTCTGCAAGGAGGAGTTCGGCACATCTTGGGGGGCCGTCTCCAGACACAGCAGGGAGCACTGGTACTGGAGGTCTACAAACAAGCGCAGGATAGCTCAAGTGTCAATCATGAGGCTCATGTGCGGCATTAACCGGCAGCTCCGCAAACATCTCGGTTCCAGGTTTTACCACGTTAATCCTAATGGGAAGAAAGCCAAATGAGCTTCCACGGACTCTGAATTTATGCTTTGTCCACTGGTTCTGTCTCCAATATTTCTGTTCTGTTTACTGATACTTAACTAGAAATTAAAGTTTTAATTGTTTACATTCATGGTGCTTGTAACCAAATTTTGGAATAACTGAGTGTCCTACTGTCAGGAAAAACAGAGATGATATTGTACTGAAAACTTTTTGCCTATAGTAAAGAAAGCCAGATTTTGAAGAGTGTTTCTCTGAAGGGAGGCTTCATCAATTCTCTTGCCATTATTTAAGAAGGGGCTGATCTCTTCAGAGAGTTGAATATGCACAAGTTTCATGGCATTTACTTATGTATCGTATTGTTTCGGTTAAATTATGAACAATGTCATTTGAGAGCTGCAGGTTTACCCTGAACTTTCTCTCCTTCTCACCCCAGAACCTGTTGTTTCTGTGAAATAAAATAGAGATGAAAAGTCAGTTGTGCTTAACCTTCTGTGTCTTCATTTGTGAAGTATTGTAGACTCACTGACTATTTTAACTAGGCTTCAAAATGAATGCAGTGACACAAGCTCTCCAGCTCTTGGCAGTGCGCACCGGTCGGATAATTACAAAATAAACATAGCAAAAATACTTTTATGTTGGACTCAGCTTTGCCTCTGCAGACCATATCTTTTGTTTCTCACTGTGTTATTGTAAATCATTTGCTCCAGTAAAGCTGAATGATAGAATAGGAGCTGTGACACATATTGGTAATCCTCCATGCTTAAATCCCATCTCAGTTTGTTTCATGTACGTTGGTCTTCATAACAGTGCATGCCTCTTATTTCCATCACTGTGTGGTGTTATCTATTACATATTTCTTTATTCCCCTCACGGGACGAGTCTGCATGTCAACATTATATTGTATATGCAAAGCGATGTAGATTTGGCTTTGTTTAGTTTTTATGGTTTTATGGTTTAACATTGTGGGTTTTAAATGTATTTATATGGCAGTTATAGAATCGTAGAAACATCAGGAGTTGGAAGAGGCCTCTGGAGGTCGTCTAGTCCAAAGTGTCTGCTGAAAGCAGGCACAAAGCTGCTCAAACCTCAGGGCTTTGAAATTAAATCAGGTTGTTCGGGACCTTGTCCAATCAGGTTTGAAAATACCCAAAGGCAGCATTTTCATAGTGTCGCTGGGCAACTTCTGCCAATGCTTAACCACTGTCACGGTGAAGAATTACTTCCTAATCTGCAGTCAGAATTTCCCATGTTCAAACTTGTGATCTTTTGCTTGTGTTTTGCTGTGTACCACTGAGAAACTCTGACTGTCTTCTCTATAATCCCCCATTAGATGGTGGAACACCGCCATCACTCTTGCAGCCTCTCCTTGTGCATCATACACTATAGTTCCCTGACCATCTCAATCGCTCCAGCCGCTCTGAACTCTTTCCAGTTTGTCAATATCTCTCTCATACTGGGGACCCCAAAACTGCACGCAGCACTCTGGATGTGGTTTGCAGAGTGCTGAGTAGGCGGGAAGAATTATTTCCATCAACCTGATGGCAACTGCCTTGCTTATACCACCCAGTGTGCTGCTGGCCTTCTCACTACAAGGGTGCACTGCTTACTCATGTTCAACTTGCTCTTCACCGCGACCCCGAGATCCTTTTCTACAGACCTTCTCCCTAGTCAGTAGGTACCAAACCTGTGCTGTGGTACAGGGTGAGTCCACGTGAGGTGCAGGACTTGCATTTGTCTTTGTTGAAGTTTGTGAGGTTCTTGTCGGCACCTTCCTCCAGCTAGTGAAGGTCTTTGTGAATGGCAGGCCTACTTTTCAGTACATCAGTCACTCCCCCTAGTTGGGAGTCATCTGCAAACTTGCTGAGGCTGCATTTCATCCCCTTATGCAAGACATAGACAAAAGCAGTTAACAGTACAGGCCCCAGTGTTGACCTCAGAAGAATGCCACTTGCATGGCATTCTAACTGGCTGCCTCTTAGACTTTAAGCTGTTGTCCAGTACCGTTTGAGCCTGACAGTCCAGTCAGTTATTCACCCACAGTGTAGTCCATGTTTCCTTGATTTAGCTGCAAGGATACTGTGGGAAACTATGCTGAAAGCCTTGCTGAAGTCAAGCAAAATGACATCCACTGTTCTTTCTCCACCCACCAAGGAAGTCATCTGATCAAAGATGGCAATCGGGTCAGTCAGGCATGATTTGCTGTTGACAAATACATGCTGGCTGTTCCAAATCATCTTCTTGTCCCCCTTGTGGCTGGAAATGGCTTTGAGGAAGCTTTCTTGGTAATCTTACAGGGGTTTGAGGTTAGACTGATCAGCCTGTAGTTCCCCAAATTGTCCTTCTTGCCCTTCTTGGAGTGGGGTGTGACGTTTTCTTTCTTCCAGCCATCTGGGACTTCACCAATCACCACAACCTTTCAAAATCGATAGAAAGCAGTTTCATGAAGATATTGGTGAGTTCTTTCAGTGCTGTCAGATATAGTCCATCCAGCCCCATGGACCTGTGTACATCCAGCTTATTGCATCCCTGACTCAGTCCTCCTCTAGTGTGATTAGTACCTTTATGCTCCAAACTTTGCTACTAGACACAGACACCTGACAGGCCTGACAACAGACCTAGCAAGTGAAGATCTTGTGAATGAAGATGGAGGTTTTTCCAGTCCGCAGGTTTTTCCAGTAGCAGAAAGCGGGAACTGTTCTAGTCTGTTCTGAACCAGTTTCCAATTGTTCAAAAGCGGCTTTATCTTTCTCCATGTCTTGATTGAGTGAGTTGTTGGAGATGCCCACAGTATCCCTTTTGTTAGCTACTCCTGACCCATGAGCTCTTGACCATCTCATCCTCTGTTCCCTCACAAATGTGGATGCGTTCATGCCACTCAGTTGCCCAGAGCACAAACCCCACTACCATCTGCCATCCTTTCCTGTGTATCCAGCCACAGCAGCTCCAGCTACGCAACTGTCCCATTATATCTGTAATCATCTGGGGTTATATCCTGAGAGCCTCGGGGTCTTTCAGGAGTGATTTTCAGGTTCATCATCCTGAGCAGCAGGCCTGGTGTTTGTAAGACAGTCCCTTCTCACAAAGGGCTTTGGAAGCAGAGTAAAACTATGGATGCATTAACTATTGAAGAAACCAGAATATTGGAACAGATTGGTGTTTTCAGTGGCTGGTATCAGCAAAGAGATGAGCTGTTGTGATCCTGTACAGAAACTTTTTTAGGCCTGCAGTTTCATGCCTTGGTAGCAAGCACTCCAGTGGCCTAGCTTGGACACCTGAGCTGCCTTTATAAGAACGTATCAAAAGGCTGTACGAATGATTGTGTGGCTCAGGAAGGTCTGAGGTGCCATAGATGGCACTTTCGTAAATGGTTTTCCTCTCTTGAATTTGACCAGTTGCTTTCTGAGCCCATTTATCATCTGCAGCATCCTGTGGCAGGGAGTTCCACTGCTACATGTGGAACTACTATATGTGTTAGAGGAAGGGTTCTCTCCCAAACCTGCCACCTGCTAACACCCCTAGGTTTGCTCTGGGGAGAGACAGTCAATAACCATTTCTTGTTCACTGTTTTCAGACGACTCACGATTTTACAGATTTCTATAAAACCTCCTTCTGTTCTGTTTTCTCCTTTCAAGCTGAGGAGTCCTAATCTAGTTAGTTGTTCTTCATAGGAGAACCATTCCATGCTTTTGTTCATCCTTGTTACCCTTCTGCATTTTTTTCTATTCTGCTACATGCTTTTTGAGCTAGAGGGTCCATAACCACACATAGCTTTGGAGCTGTAGATGCACTGTGGATTTACAGAATGGCTTGAAGGTGTTTTCCATTTTATTCTCTGTTCCTTTCCTAGTAATGTGACTTGCTGCTTTGACTGCAGCTAAGCACTGAGCTATCCTTTTCATAGATCTTTATGCAGCCCCAAGGTCCAATTCCCAAGCAGTAAAAGTCAGTTCAGAGCCTACTATCATATATGTAATATTGGTTTTATTTTTTGATGTAATTAATTTTAGAATTAGCTACATGGAATTTCTTCTGCCTTTTTATTTCCCGGTTGCTGTGTATTGTGAGGCTCTTCTGCAACTTCCCTAGTTGTCCATCATCTTTACTATCTTGGATGCTGAATAACCTCAACAATCTCCCATCTCAAGAAGCTTCCCTTTTTCCAGATTTAAGTCATGCTGAACAATACAAGCTTGAGTACAAATCCCTGCATGACTCCACTGCCAACCTCCTTCCACTGTCAGAACTGGCTATTTATTTCTGCCTTCTGTTTCCTGCCTTTTAATCAGTCCTTTATTCACATAACCTTACCTCTTAAACCATCACAGCATGATTTCTTTAAGAGGCTTTGATGAAGGACTTTGGAAAACTGTTCTTAGCTGTACACCTATTTGTCGATGTTTTCTGAAGCCTCCAATAGATTTATGAGGTGTGATTTCCCTTTATAAAACCATGTTGACTCTTCCCCAAACTAACTCAAAATTATTTCTGTTCAGATAATGAATTCTCTCTCATCTGAGTCTGAGTGTCATTTGAGTACAGAGCAATCCTCCCTGTGGCATCCTTTCCCAGCTTCCAGGACTCAGCATAGTGTAAATTGCTAAATTTACACAGAATCCAGACTTCCTGAGCCAAAAATTGTGTTCAGATCACTGTGTGACCAACTGCTACATTTTGCTACCAATGGATTTATTCTCCATCAATTTGTCAAATTTCCTGTTGAATCTCTTTCCATTCCTTGGGTTTCCACAGCAGTTCATGGCAATGAAGGGCACTGAATTCATGCCCTGTGTGAGAAGATAGTCACATTTATTTGCAGCCTTCACCCAGAAAATTTCTCTGAGTACTTGCTGTTCCAGGAGAAGTCAATGCAGAGTGCTGGGCAATGGTACTTCAGATCTTGTCGTCCTGAGCCCAGAAATGAATGGGTTATGAGATAACTGGGAGGAAACATCCTGGATGTGTGCATGTAGGGAGGAATCCCACTGCTTCATGTGGAAAGCCCTGCAAGGACTTGTGAATCCTGTGATGGGAAATGTTTACAATAGTGGGAGAGGGACAAGGAGAACATTCAGACACTAGATCATTTGGTTGCTCGTTGACTCTGTTTTAAACCTCCTCAAGCAGCTTTCTCCAAGACACTACCTGATGCCCTTCACCCTAAAGACTGTTCCCACTGTGGAAGAGGCTACATCAAGCCTGTCTCCCTTCTGTCTCCAACACTGTCCCATCAGACCTTGCATCCTCCTGTGCTCCCACATGCCCTTGGGCATCCCACCGGGCATGAAACACAACCCCTCGGGGTCATGCTGTAAAAACACCTCTCAGCTGGGCTCCAATGGAGTCCTCACTTTATTTCAGATAACAACCTCCCTGGCAAAATGGGATAATTGTGCCCTAGAGCCGTAAGGATCCCGCAGCAGTCCAGGAGGGAAGCCAAGCCAGCTGCTCTGTGGTATGCCTGTGGCCGACAGGACAGCTCTGAAGGATGTGGACACGAGTCAAATAGTGCTGGGCTGGCCTTGGAGCTGGAGATCAGTATTCAGCTCACCTTTATTTAGCAATTTACAGATAGAGAGCGTGGCTTCAATGTGGCCACAGAAAGGGCATTTGGAGTCTTGGAGAGCTTCACAACTGCAGAGGCACACCCTGTCTCTGCTTTGGCTCAGCCTTTTGCATTAAGCATGGTTCACTTTAGAATCAATGGCCCTTTTTAATCACTCTTCTCCTGCATATGAGGCATAAAATGCAAAATAGCATGCTAGGTGGAGGCCTTTAATCCAATCTGCCCATCGTAAATAAAAACTGCTGACCATTAGTATGTAATGAAATGGAAATGGAAATGGATTTAGCCAAAGCTGACCGGTCAGTAAAAGGAATACCCCGTTCACAGCTCGGTGACTCTGGAGTACCTGTATTTTGTGACGGGATCACAGCAATGCAGTATGCTATTTTGTGTGTGTGTGTGTGTTTGTGCACCTCGCTGGGAAGCCACCGGCCTGCAAAAGTTGCTAGTGCCATCTCGTGGTTTTCATGCACACGAGTGTCAGCGCAAAGAGCTGCCAGCCCAGGCGGGTGACACCCGCAGAGCACGCTGCAGGGGACCTTGGCACGATACCCTCCGTACCCCACAGCAGTGCCTACCACGGCCTGAGATGTGCCTCCATCCCCAGGGTCCGCCGGGCGCTTTGCAGCACGCATTCCTGAAGAGCACAGAGTGAACGCAGTGGCATTCGCTTCACAGTGTGGTAGAAAGCAAGCCTTGCTCCAGCCGTCTCCACCAAGGAGACCTGCCTGCCCTTCTCACCCTCTGTGCCCTGCATTTCGGTATTAGCTGCTGATGGTGCCTGTGCTGAGCTTCCACCTGGCCACTGTGCTTTATCACCCTCCCTTTCATCACAAATCTGGGGACTGGACTAACTTGGCGGCTTGATGACCCAAACAGCTCTGCTGTGTTGTTTTGCTGCACCGGAGCCACAGGCGAGGAAGCAGCCACAGCCCACAGGGCAACCACTCGGGGCTGTGTTCAGGATGGAGCCCAGCATCTCCTGCGAACAAGCCCTCGAGCACCACGCGGTAAGCCGGCTGGCTGTCACAAATTCCGCTATTTACTTTGATGAAAATTTTAGCCCTCCTGGTACGGAGATAATCTGGTAAGTATGACCAAAGTCCTGCCAAGACAATGCTTTTTGTGAGGTTAGCAGTGCCACCAGAGCGCTCCTGCTTCTTAGGTGTAATGAACTCGGTGACAGGGCCTCCCAGAACAGATGCAGTTTAAGAATGCAACACATAATACCAATTTTATTTGTTCCTCCTGCTTTGGTGAATTAACAGCCAACTTTTTGCAGTTCGCATGTGACATTGCATGGATAGGTTTATTTTGTTTAATTGGACTGTGATTAGGAGCGGGTGGTTTTTTCACATGCTTTGCCATGATACGGCTATGAGTCCCACTTTTCCCAATTCTGTTTGGGGTTTTTTTTGGTCACAAGAAAGCAAAGCTTTAATTAGTTACACTGTGGCTCTGCTCATGGATTTTGACTAGTTGCCAGTGTTCCCTTGCTGTGCCACGTACAGCTACAGAAATGCAGTCTCTGCCCTTAAGGTTCTCTCCCCAGCACTTTGCTGCTTTGCTTTCCTTCGAGAGCTGATCGGGCTATGGTTTTCCCACAGGAGGGGTAAGGATGCTGATTCCCACCCTGCCACGTGTGTAAAGACTATGCAGAAATTTTGAAGAAAGGAGTTTCACAGCTGCCTATGGCAAGCAATAGGAACAACCACTGCTGGGGCTGCAGCTGCCACCCGCCTGGGTAGAAGATCACAGAATCACAGAATCACAGAATAGTCAGGGTTGGAAGGGACCTCTGGAGATCATCTAGTCCAACCCCCCCGCCAGAGCAGGGTCACCTACAACAGGTTGCACAGGACAGCATCCAGGCGCGTTCTGAATGTCTCCAGAGTGGGAGAAGATGGGGAAGTGCGAGCTGGCAATGAGGTCAGGGGAGTGCTGATACAAGACAAAGGGCAGGAGAAGATCAGAAAGATCTTCCTGTGACCTTCCTCCCTTTTTCCTGTGACCTTCCTCCCTTTTTCTAGCCCCAGATAGTGCACCAGCTCCAGGCACGGGGGGCCATGCAAGACCCTGCTTTTCAAGGCACTGGGTAGATATAGGGGTGGTGGAGGGGAACCATCAGCCACGGTGGCTAAGGACGCTGAAGCTGTCAGGTTGCCAACACAGCCTGAGTGCACAGAGTGTTTTCCAGGTTTCCAGGACAACCTTTGCTCTGAGCTGATGGGTTGGTTTGCTGCTTCAACCCCCTGCAGATGAATTCCCTTGGATTCATGCTGCCTGCCACCATAGACACTCCTCTTCCCTGTCCTTCCCTTAATCTTCCCTTTTCTTTCTCTTCCCATCCAGCTCATCCCTCTCCTTCACAAACCCCAAGGCCCATAAAAATCACACTCAGTACAGCACTGACTCCTCTTTGGCCAACGTGAGCCTGGAGGTGCTTCCGCTCTGCCTGCTCCCCCAGTTCCCCAACACATCCCCTGTCCCATCTCTTCAGACAGGACGCAAGTCTGGAGCTTCACCTGCAGCTCTGTGTCCAGAACAAAGCAGGACAGGACCCAGGCTCCTTTCCTCCTGCCCACTCCTCTCCTTAGCATCTCCTTACTAGATCAATGGGATTTGGTCCTTACCTTATCTCTAGCACGCTGCAGGGTATACAAAACTCTGCTTTCAGCATCACTGGGAGTCGTTCAGTGACGCTGTGAGGATGCAGCTGCAGGTGTGCCCTGCTCTTCTCTGTGCATAGAGGCTCGTTGTCTGTTAGACATACGAGGTCACCAGAACCTTTTCTGATGTTGCGATTTCTGGTAGATGGTCCAAAGAAAACCTAGCTGCTCCCTGGGATGACAGCTAGCTTGCAGCCTGACATGAATGAAGAGCACAGCAAGATGGAACAGATTTTTGCCCCAGGCCTTCTCTGGCGATGTGTGAAGTTTGGCAGCATCATTTGGAGAAGAAGTAAATTAATCTTATTTGAGCTGTATACAAAAGAGACTCAAGGGAAAGGGGGAAAAAAAGGATGTGTGAATCCATGTTGATTATGAAGCCATAAACAAGTGGCATCAGAAAAGAATTTGACAACCATATGGACTTTCAGAAGTGTGAAATCTTCTGAAAATGATATTCAATCATGTAAAGACTGGCATTAAAAAAAAAGAAGATGATGAGATATGGATGGATGAGAAGTACAGACAGAGGACTGCAATCTGTGATACAGGAGTTAAGATTCTGGGTACATGAAAAGAATGCCATACGGAAAAAAGTATATAAATTAAATTAAATTAAATTAAATTAAATTACATAAAAGAGTTCTCACGAAGGTGATAGGGTTATTAGCCAGTCCTGTTTCTTATTGCTGGCTCTTAGAACTAGGCCGTTTGGAGCACTGCAGTCTCAGGGTTGAGCAACAACTTTTCCATGAAAATAATCGTTGTTTTCCTGGGAAGCTTCACTGAAGATGCCACATGCAATCTGGATTTTACACAGGGAAAAAACTACAGGTACAAGAATGCAGGTTCTGCTGAAGGGCATCAGCTGCTTCTGCTGAGTTCAGTAACTAATGTGACAGTGTTATGTTTCTCCCCTGATGTTCAACAAGGGGACACTTCTTATCCCAGAGCTTTGGAGGTGCTGGCATTGCCCCTGAGAGGCAAGTAGGCTGACAAGAAAGCAAATTTGCAAATTTTCTAACTTCAGTGTAGCACATCTCCACACACGCTATATGTGCATATGGCAGGGACATCTTCGTGGGCCGCAGGGACATCTTCGTGGGCCACAGGGCCTGACAGATGAAAGTGCATGATATCAAATCACTCACACACCACGAAAGGAGTTAAGTGCTGTTCCGCTGTCTTGGGGAAGTGGAGGCTATTGGCAGGGGCAACTTGTGAGATCTGGACAAGGACCACCACGCTGTGTGAGGTCTTACCTGCTAGGAGGAGAGAAGCTTCACAAGTCTGGACTCCGTCTGGAGGACTAAGTTTAAATGCAGTCACTCTGAGCCTCTTTACAACCTGAGCGTTTGATGCTTTTCACCTTCAAGTTATTGCAGAGCACAATACTGTGAGACACCAATTGCAGCAAAAATCTATTCAGGTGTGATTTCTAAATGGCTCTGATTTGCCTCTGATTTCAGCCTTCCCTTTGGCAGCAGTCCAGGTCCAGATACTGGTTTGTAATGCTCATCACACCATGAGAGAATGGGAAAAGCAGATGAAAGGTGAAAAACTGAAAGTGGAAAACAAATGAGCTGTGCCATCCTAAAGAAGCAGGCATGAACACTGCTCAGAGGAGAAATTATCTATCATGAGAAAACACAGATCAGGGCTGGCTTTCATGTGTCAATAGAGATGTATAATGGAATGAAATGGATGATGTGCATGAAATGCATCTATTGGCATAGTTTGGACATTGGACCTGATACATCTGTAGAACTTTGGCTGTGAAGTTACTGCGGTTTGGAAAGAGGAAAATGATGTCACCCATGCATACTGTAATGCATGTTACTGCAGCTCACCAAAGCACTGGAGTCTTGAACGAAAGAAATGCGAAGATAACCAATATAGGGGAGCCCAGAATCAACTGAAAGATCCTACCTGATCTCTCAAGGGAGCTCTTGTGTGGTTTTGGAAGCCCTGTAAAATGTGTGTTTGTTAGCTCAGCAAAGGTGTGTGAAATTGACATGGACCTGCTGGAGCGTGTCCAGAGGAGAGCCACGAGGAGGATCCGAGGGCTGGAGCACCTCTCCTATGGTGAGAGGCTGAGAGAGCTGGGGCTGTTCAGCCTGGAGAAGAGAAGGCTCCGGGGAGATCTTATTGTGGCCTTCCAGTACCTAAAGGGGGCCTACAGGACAGCTGGGGAAGGTCTTTTTACTAGGGCATGTAGTGACAGGATGAGGGGGGATGGCTTTAAACTGGAAGAGGGCAGGTTTAGATTAAACATTAGAAAGAAGTTTCTCACTTTGAGGGTGGTAAGGCACTGGAACAGGTTGCCCAGAGAGGTTGTTGAGGCCCCATCCCTGGAGGTGTTCAAGGCCAGGCTGGACGTGGCCTTGGGCAACCTGGTCTAGTGGGAGGTGTCCCTGCCTATGGCAGGGGGGTTGGAACTAGATGATCTTCAAGGTCCTTTCCAACCTAAACCATTCTATGATTCTATGATAATATGAAATTCAGTAACGATCATTTTTCCCCCCTCAAACTGACATGTCAGTGGCTGCTCCTTCTCTATGAGTAACAGATATTCCCTGAGCCACAGAGAAAGCAAAATGCCCCACTGTGATGTGATGCATAACCAAAACCTGATATGGCAGCTCCAGCATGCAGAGCTCTTTAAGAAGCAGTTAAAAATTTCTTACGTGGTTTGTTCATCACTACAGCCACAGCAGTCTGAAAAGGGCTTGTGTGCCCAGCAGCTTCTCTTGACTACATCCATGAACAGCTATCCTGCCTCCCTACAGACTTCGCCAGTCTTACACAAAGTGGAAAGTCTCAGCAGGAGGATTTCAGAGCAGCTTGCCACAGCTGCCCGGGGAAGGTTGTGGGAGGCAGGGAAGTAGGAGCTTCTGGGAGATGCAGGCTTTACGACTGCACAGCAGATCAGACAGGGGAGGATGTGCATGTGTGTCCCTCATAGCCCGGCTATGGTGTCCCATCACTGAGGTATCACAGGGAACCTAACTTGGAAGCAGCTGAAGGGGTGAGAGGGATCACAGTCTTGTTCTGCCATTGCATGGGGTCAGTGTTGAGGAGACCGCGTGAGTCATGCTGAGTACTGAGACAGCAGCTGGGGCATGGCGGGGGCAGACAGCTGAGCACCAGTAACAAGGTTTCTGGGGGAACATCTTCACTTTTTTTGTCCTTCAAGCCATTTCTTGTCTCATCTGTGATGCTCAAAGGCATTTTCTGCTTTTCTCCAGCATGGTTTGTGTCTCAGCTGGGTACCTGCTACAGAATTGCCTACCTCTGTTTTGCTTTGCTGCCAGAATGAAGAAAGCACAGAATCTGGGACATACACTCCTATAGCCTGATGTTTTGAGTTGCTCTTTCCATTCTGCAATATTCCCATTAGACCCCAATGTCTTTAAGAAGTCAGTACACACTCAAAAAGGGTTATACATATCTCAAATTTTTTCTATATGTGTCTTCTAAGTATACCCTTTCTCTCTTTCCCCTTGCCTTTCATTAGGCCATCACAACACCCAACAATCTTCCGTTGCTTGGTGACATTAGCACAGTCACCAGGAAATTTAATGTCCCGTGGTCTCCTTCCACCACTGAAGGTGGTACTTGAGGTTAGTCCTAAGAAGAACCAGCAGGACAGTGTCACTGATGAGAATGTGACAAACTGTATAGAGAAACATAGGGCTTTTTTCCTATTTAAAAAAGAAACTCGTGAGAATACTTTAAGCTGCCATGATCTGTATTTTCAGACTGTGGAGTGACAGGCCTAAAGAAAAGCATATCAAGACCCTCCTTATTTCTTTATTTAATGAGGTATGGGGTTTAGCTGAGGAATTTAAATGATTGACTGATAAGTATTTGGAATTCTTGAGGCTCATAAAGATCAAGGCAAATGGATCAATCCAAAATAATTAATTTTGACACTGTGACAACTTCTAGCTGTTTCTTTTTTCCCCTAAACAAACTATTAATATTTTTTCCCTTCTTGAAATGCTGAAGTAAGAGAGTCTTGTTTTCCAAGGAACTGCAGTTTTAAATGTCCCCATATTTGACAAGAGCACTTACAGACCAATGTAGCTGTTCTGTTTCTAAAAGAAAGAAAACATTGAGAAACAACCATTTCTTAATTTCATGATTCATTCATTCTTCAGCTGGTCCTTTGACACTTTTTCTTAATTAATAGAGTTGTTATGAGACAAAACAGCAACAGAGACACATTAAGCAAGGGGAAAAATATCCATTGAGAAATAAATGTTTTACTTTTAATTACAACTGTCATGCAGTGAGCATATGTGCTATGCCACCTCTCAAGCAGAATCAGTGCATCATTGTGTCCTTGAAGAAGTGACCTTCAGAAAGAGCAGTTAGCTTTTCAAGACTTTTTCTTTTCTATTATTAGTAATGTTTCTGATGAAATGAGATAGTTTAAGTTTAATTTTTTCTTCTTCCAGAACACAGATTTGCCATTTTTAAACATAACAACCTCAGGGGCTGGGAATATAGCACCGCTGAGGGTCCTAGCTTGAAAGCTATCTCAGGGCAAAAGTGCACAAACAACTTCAGATGAGACACCAGCAGCCACCCTGTAGTGAATGGCACGTGCCTTCTGCATGGCTTCACGCAAGATCCTCAACCACACGGTGCCCCCGTCTTCCCAGAGAAAAATTGAGAACAGCATTGTTTCACCAAACCTAGGTCTAATGTAGTGCTGCTTACTACAGAGAAACCTAAACAAAAGAGTATTATTTTGTTAGATGCCTATTCCACCAGACTTCAGTTTAAAGGAGGAGAAGGCAGTGCATGTTTTCTGTAAGAGCTGGACCTGCATTAGAGCCCTGAAAGCTCAGCTTGGAGCCAGCTCTCTTCTCCTGCCAGACTCCAGCTGTGTCGGAAAGAGCTTATGGCTGGATATGAAGCAGGCTGCACACTGGTACCAGAGAGGGCCGTTTCCCAAAATTACTGCCACTCTGGGGTTTATTTTAACTCTCTTGATCTCCAAGAACAGCTATGGCTCAGAGAGAAATGTTTCAGAGATAAGGGGAAAAAAAGAAGAACGAGTGTAGAAAGCAAACACACTACACTGGAAACCAGCACTTGTTCATGCGAGTATGTTCTCACCTACTTCTATGGCCCGAGCTGGCTTTTGGCTGTCCTGTTTGGAGCAGTCTGAACAAAAGTAAACCCCAAGCAGTGAATTATGCTGTGCTCAGAGGATTGGAGGTGTCCCAGTCACTACGGTATCTGAAGAAAGTCCATGTAGTTCCTTGGTGAATTTGCCTGATGTTAGCCACTTCAGATTCAGCAAGTTACTTTTCAGGATCTCATGTCCGGGAGATTCTTCTCCCCTGACCTTTTTTCTGCTGCTTCCTCCCTTTTGCCATCTGTAGGAACATTTGCAGCAATATAGAAAAAAAAATATTCAATTTTAAAGTTGTTTCCCTGAGCTGTAAGGGTGATGCTGTCAGCCTGCCTTGATCTGATGCAGAAGTCCTGGGCGACCATCACAAATGAGGCAACATGACAGAGACAACGGTCCAGCAGGGCTGAGGATCTGTGAAAAACCTGCAGGCAGCAAGCCCTGTTGTGTCTTTCTGAGAAAAAACTTTATTTTAATGTCTTGGCTCCCTATTCAAGTGCTGGCCTGGCCATGCCACTGCTATGAAGATCAAGAGCCAGAGCTGTTAACGCCGAGCATTAACGCTGGGTAGGGCTTATTTGGGCTCTGCAGCAATCTTTTCCTGCCACCTCATGTACCCAGTTTTCTCTGTTGCCTTAGCAGACAGTGGACCAACCCTGGTAGAGCTGAGCACCATCACTTCCAACACCAGCGGATAGGAGGGTGCAACTGCAAATTGCTGCTTTTTCCTGTGGGACTGGAATCCATGAAGTATCTTCAGCTCTCACCCTTCATTGCATCTTTATCCTTGCACCCTCTTACATACCTGGGAGGGGAGAAATGCAGCTGCCATGGGTCGGACCTGGATGTCAGAGCCTGAGAGAGCTGCCCAAGGCCCTAGGTTGTGACAGGGTTGGGAGGGAGGGGGGCTGGGGAACGGCCAGCAGACAGCACCAGGGCATCACAGGGGAGGAGAAATGGGTGGCACAGGGCCAGCTGCTGGCAATGCAGTCGGGTGGATGATTTCCTGAGTTCTTTCCTGAAGAGTAAAGAAATCTGTTTTGCCTCTTAGTGAGAAAAGCCCCTGGCTTATTCTTATCAGCTAGCGCTCTCTCAAACACACAGGACAGAGATGGGAGACTTCCTTCCAGGAGACCAATGGTACCCTCAGATACTCCATCAGGAGAGAAAGGACAATCTGGCCTCAGCTGCTGCATCTCCTTGTTCAGGAACCAAATGCCAGGTCCAGGTCTCTGTTGGCAGAGACCTGCTCAGGCCTGTGAAGGATGTGTGCTAGAGCAGTTTCCTTGCTGGAAAAAGAAAAAACGAAGACCTGCTATAAATGCATACATTTTTGTAGAAGACTGTCAGCAGGCAAACAAGGGTGTATAACTGGGGAGAACGTGTTCACACAAAGTGGTACATTTCTGGGCCAAATCAGCCGGGCCACATCAAATTGGACATCAGCAGCAGGTGCAACTCATCCACCCTGCTGTAAATCATCCCCTTAATGCTCTCTTCTGCACTGACTTTGACTAATTTAAATTACCAGATCCTAATGCCATTGTGAATGTATCTATTGATCCACCTTTGGATCTCTTTCCCCTGCTCTTACCCTCACTGCTGTAAACTAACCTTGCATTTTCTCCAGCAGGATTCTTCATCCCTGTGCATGGCTGTCCCGTCAGGTCGCCTCAGGTGTTGCTCACAGCAGTCACAAGGATGGGATGAGCCCATCGCCTGGACCGATTTGTAGGAATACTTGACGTAGCAGTTCCTCTCCAGAGCTAGTAAGCCAAAGGGTTTGCCTTTCCTGGTGCAGGACACTGTGAGCTATGATTGATCCCACATTAGGAGAGAGGGGAGAACAGGAGCCTGGTCTCAGGGAGGCTGTTTTGGGCTTTTGGGTTGCACCGGGACATCTGGACCACGGCAGCCTGAGAACTTTGCTGTGGTCTCTGTGTTTCCCGCAGCTCTCCGCTGCATCTCCTCCCCATGCACCATGAGCAGACACATCCCTCTCCTCCTGGGCACTCTTGCTGCCTGCGGTGCCGCAGCGGTGCAAGGCTCTCACAGCTACTTCTCCCCACCACCAGCCTAAGGCTCACCTCGTACCCACTGTGCTCACTTTGCTGCGTGTTGTTTTTGCTTTGTGGGCTATCATGAGGCTGGGGAAGACCTTCAGTGCTCTGCTTTCCATGTCATGTAAGGAGGGCAGAGCTCAGCTGCTCGATAAGGGAAGATGAGAGCCACAGTGGGCGGTGGGCGAGGAAAGACACACACACACTCACTCGTGCTTTCCCAAGGCTCCACCAGACATGGAACTTGTACACAGAAAAGCAAAAAAGAGAGAACTTGTATCCACGAAGTCGTGGTCCTTTGCTGCTGAAAAAGAAGAAAAAATGGATCTCTTTCTATTTTCATGCTTTTCACTTTCTGCACTGTTGCAATGCCACACTGACAAATGCTATCTATGAAAAGGAAACCTTGATAGAAGGCCATTTGGAAGAGGCCTTCTAATTAGTGCTTTCCCCTTTCGTTACAACTCCAGCTTCGTTCAGCAGTCTCCCCACTCTGCGTTTAAAGCTGTATCTGCCTCTAACTCACCCACAACACGGAGCGCTCGACCTCCCTCTGCGAAGCACATGCACCAGAAGATAATCCAGATCAGTTTACCTCTGTGTACCTGGCAGCACGCTACTGTGCAGTGACCAAATATCAGAAGAGTTTGTGGTTAATTAGGATCAGATTAATCCCTGCTGACTGCCTGTCTCTGTGTAAAAAGGGCACTAGAGGTTAGAAAGTACTAAGTACCTTAAACGTCTACTTGCATAATGTAAAAACCTGCTGAAGATCCAGACTTTGTGCTTGAAAGTGTTGATGTGAAATTATTTACCCCTAGAGGCATTTAAACATGCACCTTATCCTATCAAAGAAAGAAAATCCTTTAAAAAAAAATCCAGGAGGAAATGTAAGAAAGACTTGACCACAAAAAATAATAAACCAGCAGCACAATGGAGACAAGATATCTACAAAAAAAAAGGCCTTAGAGATTCTGAACGTTATTTCCAACTTCTAAGAATTTGGTTCAGCGTATGAAATATAATTTTTATAGCTGCAATAAAGCTTTTTCTGGGATACAACTGTACCTAGTTTTCCATTTTATTAGTTCCTATTTATCATAAAAATACAACAGCTAATAATTAGATAGCTTCATATTTACACCCAGTCTATGGCACTCCCCATGGAGCCCAGGGGGCTTCACAGAAAAGACACTCTTATGTGTTCAAATTATTTAATGCATTCCTGACACTAAAATGTAAATTATATTTTGTTGAGATTGCTTAGCTAACCCTAAGGATGTAAGCGGTTATTGGACTCATCAAAATATGGAGAACTTTTGTGCTTTTCTCTTAATTTTAAATGTAATAATATTTTTAAATGAGGAAGGATCCTGAGGTAAATTAAAAAAGCTGAGCAGTGAAATAAATGGAGATACCAGTAGAAAGATTTTTAAAGGCAAGACAGACTAATAAAGGATCTACAGGTCTGTGAGAAAATGTCAATTTTACACACATCTTCACATATGCTGATAGACCATTGGGGCTTTTTTCTTTCTTATTTTTTGTTACTGGCACATTTATATAAGTATTAGGGACATTTATATAACAACAGGATATTAGCTCCTTTTGAGGTCATCTGTTCTTGTGACTTATTCTCCATTTACAGCCATAAGCTTCTCATTGTGACATCACCTTGGCGCCTGCAGCAGTACCTGTGATGTCACCAAAAGGGATTATAACCTGAAGTGGGGAGTAAACTGCAAGAGCAGATCAGCTCCTAAAGAACAAAGGTTTTGGTTTGCCCTGCTAGCAGAGGGAGAAGGAATCACCCTACCCACCATTTGCCCTCCACCTGTCATGGTGGAGCAGGACTATTTTTCCACACAGTGCCAGCTGGTAGTGCAGGGACCATTGCTGCTGCCACCAAAACCTGGCGAGGTTCTGCCATGAGCTCTGGTGGAGCAAAGCTGGCGAGAGACCTGGGTCAGGCCCTCCAGAGCTGGGACCCCCGCCTGCACTGCTGCTCTTTGGTGCTGCTGCGCCAGCGCTGGGATGGCACAAATATAGAAATCTGCTTAGGAAAGAGGCCACGAAGATTGTCAGGAGAAATGCCCGACATACAGGGACATCTGTGAACCATGTCTGAACTTCTCCACAACTATTAATGCATGGGGCACCCTGGTGAAGAAACAGGGAGGAAACTCTTCCAGAGAGGAAGACTGGGGCTGGCTGGGTAGGAGGGTTTGGTTAGCTTGGGTGAACTTTGGTGCACCAAAGTGGGTGCATGCGAAAATATGTGCAACAGGTACATATACATACAACCTTGCTTCTCTGCCCAGCTCAGGGCTACATCACAAGCTGGGGTGAGAGGGTAGAAAAACAGCTCACTGCAAAAATGCAGTTAGTATGGGGAGGCACACATGAAAGCTGCAATGATGATTGCTGGACTCGATGATCCCAAGGGTCTCTTCCAACCTAGACAATTCTATGATTCTATGAGACACATCGCAGATGTGCTAGCCCTGCTGCGCAGGCCCAGCAGCCCCAGAAGTCCATCAAATGTTGCTCACTTGGGTCCAGTTGGTTTTCTGACCTGATCCCCAGGCTGAAGAGAGGGTATCTGTGGGGTGACAGGCAGGATATAAAAGCTGTGGCTCAGTACTAAGCCAGTTTGGCAATGTGGCTTTCAACGTGGATCCACCTGGTCGGTTCAGGCCACAGGAGAGGTAAAACCACAGCTGATGAACCGGCCTATGCAGAGCTGCCCTGTAAATAACATTCTTCCACATTATTCACTCTGTAAGTTCCCATTTGATCTCACCTCTCCTGCCTACTCAACCAAGTCCCTTTTTCTGCAAACCAGACTTCTTATGGGGAGTCAGCTCTGCAACTTCATAAATATCTTCGTGCTTTCATCTTCTGTTTGGTTCCCTGTCATTTCAGCCAGATCAGTAGCAGAAATTGCGGCTGGCAACATTCTCATATGAGGACCTCTTCCAGTGTCATTTACTTGGCATCATTTATTTGGCACTGGAGGAAACTGTGATAGTCAGTTAGATAAGCACTTGGGGGGTATCTGAATTATAATCAGCTTTTAACATACTTTATATTCCCTGTCAACAGTAAATGTATTTAAATTGTCAGTTCCTGTAGTCATCTGGGAGGAAAATGTGCTGCCACAGTGCTGCTCCCCACTCCTGCTTTTGGCTCAGTGGTGTGTCTTGTCTGACTGTGAATTTCCACCAGAACCCATACAAGGTACTGACTCTCTCCCAGAAGCATTTTAAATCTGCGGATACCAAAAAGGTGACTTTTGGGGGCAGAGGTGGCATTTCACAGACTGGCAAGTCAACTCCAGACATGCTGATGCAGCACCTCTGAGCGACTGCAGGCAGTGAAGTAGCTGATCCGTGACAGCAGCCATCACAGGTCAGCTGTACACTCAGGAAGGGTCTTATCATGTATTCAGACCCCACAGGGAAGAGGCTTTACTGCTAAGATCTTCATATAACACTGCAGGAAACATATACACGGCTGAGATTATGCCTTCGGAGCTCATGCATCGTTTCTCCTAGAGTTTCTTAAGCCATCTTACCCTATGAGACATGCATAGGAGAACTACTTGGATTACAATAAGGATGTACAAAATCTTTACTCTCTCCTCAGTCAGTTTTCCTTCCTTTTTTTTTTTTAAATTCAACATAAAAAAAGGAGTGGTCTTGTCCTTGTGGTTTCTCAGTCCTTTTGAATTCTGTCTATTGAAAACCATATAACAAGAATGGTCACTATCATTGAGAAGACTGGCCTGATTTATTATTCAGCCTACACTCTGCATGTGGAAACATGTGTCTCTTCATCAGTGTTATGATGTTAAATCCATTCAGTGATACAGGAACTCGTGTTTGCTTTGCTTTGCTTTCCACCAGAGAAAGGCACCATTCTGCCCACTGCAGAAGACATCACACAACACATTAGAAATATCTACCCTGCTACTTGAAAGAGGAGTTGACTCCAGCACTGATAGTTCACACCGCTTGTTAACTTACTGCCTGGCTAAGCTTTGGGTTGCTCCCACTACCTGTCTCCAAAACTGCCCCTGGGTACAGTTCAGGGGGCGTTTATTCCAGGACTCATCCCAAAAGCCCCCCTGACCCAAGCCTGCATCCCACACAGGCCTCCGACACCAGCCCGTTGGCCCTTGCATCCCCAAGGGTGCTCATGTGCCCTTGGGCATCCCACGGGGCAGGAAATACTGATTCCCAGTGTCATGCTGTAAAATCACTGCTCCGTTATTCCACTTGCAGTATTAGAGATAAAGGAAAATGAACCCACAGAAATGTTATATTCATGTTTTAGAGCCACGGAGTCTGAAGGGGACTGAAAGACAGGTGCTGCACAGGTTGGTCACAGCCAGCCTGTGCCATTACCCCTCTGCTATTTAGCCTGCAGCCATGGGCTAGACAGCTACCTCCAGCTGTGAGAGCTGCCAAAAAGCATTTATCGCTGCTAATGATGCTTCTTTACACCTGGAGCTGGGCAGGAAGGTGTGAGGGAAGTGGTCTCTGGGTTCCTGCAGGCTGGAGCTCCTCTGTAGGACTCTGCAGGGTGTGTACTCCCCAGCAGGTCCCAGCTGGCCAGGTGCTAGCACCAAGCCCATCTGCTCAGCAAGGCCATGCCCTCTGGAAGAGTTTGTTGCCACACCAGCACATGGAGTTTGGTCTGAGACTCCATCACAAGGTCAGCTGGCTGTTTTTTCTTCTAATAAAGTCCTGCAGAAATTATTCACTTCACTGGACTACTTCTTTGAAGGCTATCCGCTACAGTGGTCATCCTTTGGAGAGCCAGATTTTGTCCTCAGGCACCAGTGGAAGGCGGAGGCAGTGGTGGGATTTTCATGGCATGTGGACAGCAGTAAGCAAATTCACTTGAACTTGCTCAGCTGCGTGTTTTGTGGCTCCACAGCCAACCGCCTCCCTGCAGAATTAGCTCTGTACGAAATGATGATGCAAATTTTTCTTATCCTGAAATTCAGCAGAACCACCTTCCTGACTTAGCAAATGTGTTGGTATCTTGCAATGTGGGCTCTCTCCTGGAGGAGAGATGTAAGCTGGAAGGAAGCTAGTTTGGATTCAGTTTGATTTCCCCAGGGTTATATATGTTAAAGAGAGCAAGCACACAAAACCAGATACAGATAGAAGGTTAAATTCTATTCTCATTTAGGAAGGAGTAAATGTACAGTAATCCTGCTGATAGCAGGGTTCTGCTAGAGCAAAAGGAAGATTGCTGGAGACTGACCTTACACAGCAAAGCAAACAAGAGGGTTCTGAAGAGGAAAACCTGCTTCTCACCTGGTCCTCCCACCTTTTCCTCTTCCAGCCTTTCCCTGGGCCAAATTCTGCTCCAGATTGCTGCGTAAAGTCTGTGCAGCAGGAGCCCAAACTAGCCAGGGCCCAAAAGCATAACTGCTCTTCCTTTCCTCTCAGGAGCCACGCCAAACCAGGGCTTGGTTTTATTAGAGCACAGGTTAATAAATCAGAGAAAACTCCAGTCTCCTGGGAGAAACATTTGGGGGAAAAAAAGGCTTCCAAAGAAATCTCCCTCTGCCCACAGTGCCCGTGCAGGCTGTGTCCTTCTCTCCAGTTTCTCATTTCAGTCCTGTGACTTCTAACTGCTTCCAGGGCTGAACAAGCTCCTCACCTTCCTCCCCATGGAGGCTCGACCCTGAGACTGTTTCCCACAGGCAGGGAGCACCCTGTCCCCTGGAGGAGCCTGCCAGCCCATGCTCCCCCAGCAGCTCCCCTTTTGCTCCAGAAGCCAAGTTGATGTCAATGGTTTACATTGACACTGCTGTACCTGAGAGCAGAATCTGGCCCATGAAGACTTTGAAGATGAAGTTCTGGAGAACAGCTGTCACTGACCATTTCTCTTTTTTTTTTTTTCACACCAGGCATTACAGAGCTACCTATGATGGCACCTGTCAGTGCTGAGCAGCAGGAGATGCTTCAGTAGTCTGTCCCCTTGCCCACCATGATGGTGACACAGGAGGACATTGAGGGCCCATACAGTAATAGCACTGACACGCCACAGACGCAGACAGGATCTAATCCACCAGTGAAAGCAGCCACCACCTAACACTTCTTTCCAGCACTTTCCACTAATTTTGCTCCATTTGGTGGTTTGCTAACACATCAGGAAGTTCTTTGATATTTTCCTTCTCAAAGAGTGGTGGTTTTCTCTGCTCAGTGAAGGGACAGAGACACTGGGCTCCCTCTGAAGCCCTCAGAGCTGCTCTCCTAGGTGCCCAGAGGAGCTCCATGGAGACACAGCACCACATAGTCCAGCCTCTTACCCACACAGAATTGTGCTGTATTTTCTCCAGACCATATTTTCTCCTGGTCGCTCCCTTTTCCTACTTCCCTCACAGGCAGCTTAAGTTATCTCAATGTCAGGAAGCCTTTCTCAAAGTATAACTTTTACCGCTGCCCCTTTCTGTCTCTGAAGAGTTATCTTGTGGACCAATCAGTTGCATTCCTTTAAAAATGTGTTTCCAGCATCTTAAAAATGAAATGGTTGACAGCAAATTTATCAGTACTTTCCTCAGTACCTTATGGTGCATAACCAGATTAGGACTCGAAGAAGGACGTGATGCCTAAACTAGGACACAGGCAACTTGAAAGACTGGAAAAAAAAAATGTCAAAAAAGAGCTGGAAAATCCCTTGCTCCACAGCAGCCCAATCCTAACACTTCTGAAGGTCCAGGACAGCTCTCTTTTTGACCTGGCATTTCTGTAATTGGCCTATTTGATTAGCAGCTCCTGGGTTATGCCCCAAACTACCTTCACTTGGATGGCTCAGCTCCTGGCTTCCCAGAACAAGCTCAGTTTTCAGACTCACCCCCACGTGGCACCAGCTTCTCTCCGACACCCAGTTCTTGGCTTTGGATCCCAGTTTGGGGAAGAGAAATTTAAGATTCAGGCTGCTAAAGTGAAAGGGTGTGAGAATTTTGGGTCTGGCCTCGATTATGATTAATGTTCATACTCATCACCCAGTATTTTACCACTTGTTTTTTAGCCACAGCTAGTTTCACCAACTCTTCCTTCCTTCTTACTCTACTGCCTTTTATCTTTGTAATCATTCACTAATGGATTTTCTTTTTTATTCATTATATGTAAAGCACATTGCTTATTCCCCACAGCTGCTTTGAACTGCGTTGATTCCATTTTACTTTTCTTAAGTCCTCTTTCCTTGTCTGCAAACACTATTTTTGCTGCTAAGATTACTCCACAGCTTTCCTTTCCTAAAGCAGGTGCAGAGATGGAGAGTTTGAAACAAACACCCCAATTTCTAAGTCCCCTCTGTGATGTGGCATGACCCAGGATAGTTTTTTTTCCCCTTTTCCACAGAAACTATGCTGTCCTATACCACATTTATACTGGGTCTAATTTTTAATTACATCTTCTATAAATACTTACCCCAAATCTGAATAGCAACATTTTTGCCAGGTGGGAATTGAATGTCAATTTTTGACAGTACTACCTAAAACTTTCAGGGCTTCCCTATCTTTCTTCCGAATCTTAATAAATCCACAGGAGAGTATCAAGCAGGGCAGAGGAAATGTCTTATCAAGTCTGGAGCCTCTGGGAATATGACATCAAATTCAGCTGTACAATCCCCATCAGTGACCAGAGTTACTTTATCTATTGACAGCTCTGAGCCCTGCGAGAAATCACTTGGTGGCCTCTGTTTCATTCCGTCTGAATACATCTCCAGTCCAGTGGACACTATCAATGATAACTTCAGCAGAGAGGTTCTCATTCAGCAAAACTCTTAAGCCCAAATGTAATTTTTAGCATGAGGATACTGCCATTGAGATCCATGGCAAAAGCTACATCCCTGCCTGTTGTACTAGTCTGGGACTGGTCAAGCTCTTACCCTTCATCTGTCCTAGCAGGAACATGGTCTAAACCCCAGAATCCTGAGACACACCCCAATATCAATGTCTATTCTGTCATCTTCTAAAAAAAGCAGAAAGAGAGGAACAGCACAAGTGCAGACAAAGGGAGGCCCATTTCTTCCTTCTCGTTTGGGCGCTAATTCAATTGTGTGGCTGCTCCTCCCCTTCTAAGGATGAAACAGTAGCACCTAAACACTAGTGCTTGATTGTAATGACCTTTTTCTGCATATCTTCTTTCCCAGTTGCAACAGGAATGTGTGCTGTGAAATAACTAAGGGTATATATAATGTCAAACTCTATGAAGGTCAATAAGCTGCAGTTTTACACTCATTTTTAAGATGAAACCTTGCTTGCCTTAGGTGCTGTTGTGAAGCTGTGAGGCTGAACCTGTGAATGTGACGGGCAGGATTTGATCCTGTCATATGAAGAAAGCCATGAACAGCTGAAACTGCTTTTAAAGCAGTCACAACCACAGCTCTTCTGCTTCTGGCTCCTTCAGAGAGAGCCCTTCCTCATTCGATCTCCTTCAAGTGCACCACATTGTTGTTTCTTTCCTCCTGGAAGCTAAAGAGTGAATGCTGTTTGGGATGGCATTAAAGAAAAAAATAATGGCAAATAAAGACATTTTAATTGCATGGGATTTCTGAACAACGTTTCAAAGTGGGGGAAAAAAAAAATAACTGTGTGCCTGGTACACAGAGAGCCCTTTCTCTTCCCCTTTGTGGTAGAGGAATCAATGGAATTCATATAAAAGGAGGAGGGGGGTGGGAAGAGAGATAGGAGATGCCTTGCTCGGTACCAGCAGGTCACAAGTCTCATGAGGCTCGGGCAGGGCTCGCAAGGAAGTTGCTGACTGTATCTCCATGTGTACCTTTTTGTTCCTTGCCTTGGATTTGCTGGTCAGTGGCATGCCGCTTTGCCTGGCTCTCCATAGAGCTTGTAGCCTACAGGAATTTGGACAGAGTGGTACAGACATCGCCGACAGAGACTCTGATCACTGACTATCCCTTTAAATGCAGTCTCATGACTTAGTCTTTGCTCCACTACCTATTAAAGAAGGAGACAAGACGTACATAGGCAGCTTCCATTGAGACACCCAGAAGGACACAGAAAGGCAAGACAATTTAACAGAGCTAACTGTGAGTAAATGCGAGGCATTAGAGGTGCTCTCTAGAGCAAAGGGCATGGAGAAAGCTTTGTAGGAAATCCTGAAGTGAAAGAAGGGGCAGTATTTTTTAAAATATACTTGCAAACAATGTTCGAAAGGTGAAATTTTGTACAGAAAGCTACTCTGTCATTTTAGCATTATTCCTTTAAATGTGAATCTAAGTGTTTCTTAATATAACATTGACCAATGCTTGATTTCCCATAAAAATCCGAAGCAGTGATTTTGTGCTGCAAGCATTGGAGTTTTTGCAAATACAACCTTTTTTCACTGGGATAAATTTCATAGAAGAAATATCTTCGGGTGGGGGGAGAAATTTGAAGCCAGCCTTTTGCAAACTTGGATCTAAAGCCCAGCCTTGAGCCTCCAGTTAGATACCTGCACCTCACGAGGGGTGGCGGTCCTTCTGGGAATGCTGGATGTGACCCCCTTTCTGCTGGGGACAGAAAGGAGCTGTGGGTGCTCAGCAGCATGGAGACTGCCCTAAGGTGTCCCATCATGCATGCAGGTAGCTAACTTTTTAACCAGCTGTGTCTCCACGCACTGTAATGGCCAACCATCCTATATGGGTACAGCATTCTGGAAAAACTCTGTTCTTGTCAGAGTCATCAGAATGTCCCTACGTCTTTTTCTTTTCTTTTATGAAAATAGCTACTGAGTAGACCTGGACAAGTATTTTAACAGTCATCATTACTATTGTAAGTGGTATCTTAACACTGATGGAAAGAAAAAGTTCCTCTGTCAGCTCAGCCTATCGCTTTTCTAAATGTAACTGTATTATTAATTGCAGGTATGATTAGTTGGTGGAGAGTGTTCCCAGCTCACCTTCATGTTGCCCATTTTCTTCTCTGCATTTATCCTGTCTGCTGGCTGCTTAACCAAAGGAAACTGCATCTCCTATGATGAGCTGAAAGAGCTGAAGACTGAATTTGCCATCAATCTCTACCGACATGTATCTGAAGCAGAGAACAGAACCAATCTGGTAGTCTCTCCAGCAAGTGTGGCTGTTTCTTTGGAGCTGCTGCAGTTTGGAGCTCAAGGAAATACCTTTACAGAGCTGCAGGATGCCCTAGGATACAACGTTCATGGTAATGTACTGCTTAAAAAAAATACTTCTTGCCTTACATTTTGCAATAAATTCACAGCTTTACTAAGGAGACAGCAATTGCACACAGAAGTTTAGTATGATAACTAAACTTCTGTCTTCTGTCTCACTGAGAGATGTAGCTTAGGAGTGTTTTCTCCATCTTTGATAGCCTGGTATCAGCTGGACAAAGGAAACTCAAGGGAGTATTTGATACACATGTTATTATTCCTCTTTTTTCTTGATCAGAGCTTACTCTTTTACTGCACCAAAATACAACTACATCTAGAATTGCTACTTCCATGAACAACAGAATTGTTCCTGGGTTCCCAGACGTTCATCGTGTCCATTGTGTCCTGGCCTCCCCTGTGTCTTCTTCAAGGAGGTGCCAGGCAGAGGGCAGTCGTTTTCTCTCCTATACCACTTACCTTTTCTCTTCTATCCCATTAACAAATTTTAGGAAACCTACAGAAATTGAATTATCTTTAAGACTTTGTGCCTTTTTCTAATGAGATGAAAAGTTATTAGAAGGAGACTGGCAGAGAGAGATACACATTGACAGATGGATGGTGCAATTGCATCTTTCCCTGGAAGCAAGCTAAAATAAAACTCACTGGGAATCTGGAAGGGATATGGAAAAGGCAGATGTCTTAGAATCCAGCATTAAGTTAGCTGAATTTAAGGATGCTGTTTTCATTTTAGCTCTGGATTATCCTACCATCTCACATCACATGTCAAAAACTATTTTACATTATGGGCACAATGTTTATGAAAAGCAGATGACTGCCTCATCTTCGAAATTTGCAGCTTACATACAAGACTTATGTATAGAGATGACACTGCTATTTCTCAGCATAAAATTTACTTTCAGCATATGAAGACTAACGATAAAATCTACAGCGATTTCATCGTCCTGTGCTGTAACCTGCCTTAGTCCCCAGTACCATTCTGTATGGCATTGATATTCAAAACCAACACAGCAGTAAGAGATCACTCTGGTTGATACATACAGATACAGCTGCAGGTACTGACGCAAAGACAGTGCAGCGACATTACGAGCCACTGGTATAATCAAGTCTTGCCTGTAAGACTCCTGTTTCTGTAAATTCAGTAGGGTAACTTTGAACAACAATAATTCATACAAGAATTATACCTTGCTTGACACGTCTGGTCATGAGGGGCTCAGTTATTAAGAAAGAACCTTGAGAATAATGTTGCACAGTGAAATTCAGTCACAGATCTCCACACAAAATTTAACGAAGAGAAGTGCAGAGGTTGTTAATGACCTGCTAGCTCTTTTGCACTGCTTTACTTCTTCTCATGTGGCCCATCATATCATGCAGACATTTTACCTCCATTTTAGTTGCCTGTGGCCCAAGCCACATGAGCTTTGGCTATCAGTAATATTAATGTATGAATGTGAAAATAAAGTCGGATGGAATCTATTGCTATTGGTTATAACAGCACACTTCCAGGGATGGAGAAGGAACCCACTTCCTCAAATGTTTTAAATCAAATAAATAAATCAAACACTTTGATCAGATTTCCTATCAGATGAGTAAAACCAAATCACATATGTATGCATATCTGACAAAATTCCCTTCATCCATTAGATGTTTGCATTAATGTTTCCATTGGTCTGTCTTAAACAATAACGAAGAATGTGGTTAAAATCTTGCAGGGTGAAAACAATGAAAACATTGATGGTGCATTCACTATTCACAGAGAATCTGCTCTTACATGCACTTGTAATCTTCTTTTAATGTTTGGAAGATTTGTTCACCTTTATTCTAGTACTAAGAAAAACAATGTATAAAGGGATGCCTCTCTAGACAGCACAGGCAAAATAACATGCTTTAAAATGCTTTTTCCTTGCAGTTTTATTTCATCAATGCTAGAGTATTTAAAAGCAATTTTGAACTTTTCTCCAAGTAAGAATTCAGGACTTTGGTTAGCCAAGCACTTAGATATGACTGAAGTTACAAGCTCAGGATACTACACTTCACATTAACATCTGTTTCCAATTTACCATCTTTGATTTCTCACACCCTCCAGAGAGCTGGCCAAATGCTCCCACACTAATGCAAAACACACAAGAAAAGCACTTTACACCTCAGACTGTGTGAGTTTTCTTGACATCTGTTCAAGGAGTTCAATAATTTATCCCTTAAAGAGTAATAGATCTAAGTTTTAATACCAATAGGTGATCGGTCTTGCTGCAGGTTATTAAAGGAGTGCTATTAGGTTAGAAAACACGCACTGGATTCTCAGGTGGTAGAAATTGGTAGTCATGAAACTCTCCCTTTACCCCATCAAGAATCTGAACCAATGTAGTAAAAGTCTCCTGATGACCTGGCTGACAGCTGGAGGTTCATGGCAATCCTGCCCTTGACCTGATTCTCAGCCTGGGACAGGTTGGTCCACATGGGATGCACTTCCCTGGTTAGCTACCCCAAACCACTCACGTCCCAGGCAGCAGCCCAGCCTGACTTCCCTCCAGCACTGCCTACACCCACAGGCGTCTGGAGAAACTGGGTGATTCCTCCCTTTGCCTAAGCGCTCCCTTGAGTCAAAACAAAGATTTCGAGCCAGCCCATAACTGAAAACTTAGCCATGCCCACAGGGACCCAGATACCTGTGAGCTGCCCAGGGCACCCCGAGGTTTCAGGTCAAGGCAGAGGAGCACCTGAGCCAAGAACAGCAACCTGGAGAAGCAAGGGACACAATACTGACCCCCCTTGGAGATGGTGGCTGGTAGTTTGTAGACAACAGTGAGCTGCTAAGATTTCACACAGAAATTGAGACTCTTGTTGGGGAAATCAGAAAGGTCCTGGTGGTGACCTGCAGGCACTGATGTCTTGCTGAAGAAGTGCTCCAGACACTTCCCAGTCCTTATGGAATATTTATTTATAGAAAGAGGAACCTGCTGAAAACATCTTAAAGGCAAGCAACAACCTCAACAAGACTTTTGTTGGCTGGGCATGGGCAAGTGTCCTTCAAAGCAATACGAGTGATATGGGAAAGGAGCTGATCCGCGAACCTGGGAAGTTTGAGGAGATTTGATCCAGAGTCCATAAACATCGCTCAGACTGGGTGCAAGTCCCAGGCCTCAGGAAGTCACCTCAGCATGAGTCATCCTATCACAAACCATTACAGCGTGCAAAATAATGGCAGCCAGAAATGGCTGCTAAAACACCCTTTAGGGGACCCTATTAGAAACTTTGTGATTTTAAAACCACAAGATCCTCTAAGTTTGCAGGGCCCATGTTTCTGCTGGGTCCACACCTCAACCCCATATTTGTCACAGAAGCCACTACCACTGAGCTAGCACGAGCTCCCCAGGAACAGGAGATCAGGGCACTATTCAACTATCTTCATTAGCAGACAACAAGCTAGAGAACACATTAATGAATTCTTGAGTGACACTGAGCTCATAGTTGCTACAAACATTTTTGGAAGACCAGAATAGAACTTAAATGGATCCTGGACAATCAGAGAAATGTGTGAATAGGACACCATTCAATAAGGACAAGTGCAAAATTCTACATTTAGAAGGAATAATCGGCTATTCAAATCAAGGAAAAATGAGCCAAAGAATAGCATTTTTAGGAAAGGATCTGAGGGTTCTTTGGAATTAATAAATGAATAATGAATGGGAAATATAATTGCACTTCAAAAAAGCTCCAGACACTCTTGTGGGTTGTTTAAAAAGAAGAGTCACTTGCAACACACATGAAGCAACCTATCAGCTCTACTAAGCATTGCCAGGGCTCTTCTGCAATACTGGGCCAGTTTCGGGCACCATCCTTCAAGAAACAAAACAGCACATGAGAGCCAAGGGTAGCAGAGACAGACCTGGGGCAGTCAGGGAGATGCCTTTCCTGGGGTGGGTGGCATCAATAATGGCAGGAGAAGGAGAGGGCGGTACTGCGGCATCAGCAGCTCAGCCCGTCATGGCCAGAGGTGCTGGATCTCACTCACGGGAACTCAGAGAGTGCCCAAGAAGAAAATAATGTACCTTATGAACTGTAAGAGCTGTGTTTGCCGAGAGGGGTGATTTGAAATCAGCCGCTTGACATATCTTCACTGAAGTGATTTCTACAGCAACATGAAGAGTGCTTTCCTGTGCCGAGTGCGTCACCATCCTTGACAGTAGTGCTTGACAGTAATACCCCATAAAGTCAAGGGTGCTTCTGTTGTTATAGTGCTTTAACTTTCAGAGGACACCAGTGTGAGCCCTAGAGTTGAGAGCTGCGGAGCCCTAGTGCAATCTCTGCTCTCCTTAGCCTCAACATGATAATTACAGGTTTTCCCTCTCTCTTGCTTGGCAGATCAAAGTGTGCAGGACTTCTTGCACGCGGTGTACGAAGGAGCAACTGACTCCAACCAAGGCATGGTGGTTCAGCTGGCATGTTCCTTCTTCGTGGGTGCTGGGGTGCAGCTCTCGCCCCACTTTGCTGCACGTGCTGCGCGCTGGGTGAACAGCAGCCTGCAGCAAACCAACTTCACTGACCCCAACAGAACCGCAGCCCAAATACAGGAGTGGATCGCCGGTAACCTCGGAGGTAACATAACAACCCAGGAGAATGATTGCACATGAATAAAATGTGAAATAAGAGTCGTGAGAGAAATTGCGTTTAACCAAGTATAAAGTTTTTTGCCACGCTCCATGGTGTCCAAACCAAGGCTGAGAGCCAGGAAATCTAGTTCTTGTGCTGATGCTCATTTCAAATGTGAGGGAAGAGCTGGAATAGGTCTGAATCTGTGAGCATAAGCTTGCAGTATCGAGCTTGGCCTTGTTCCTCTAATTTTTAAAATGGCAATCCTTTGCAGTGTTTTCAGTTTTAATGAGGAGCAGCCAAATTCCCCAGGGACTGAGTTCACTGTGTTAAATGCTTTCATGCTGCTGTGGGGAACACACAGGGCCATAAGCTCAGCAGTCAGATTCTGAGTTTAAAAAGTCAGAATGGGAAATAAAAATAATTGACTTTCCACACAAGCTAGAAAATTAATTAAGTTAAATTCTGTGTTAATGAAAAAAAAAAAAGGAAAAGCAAGTCCTTAGAAGCAGCAGAGCAAATCAGTCCCTGATTTTCCCCATAAACTTAAGTTACATGAGTGTTAATTTGGCCATCAATATGTGAGGTGATGTTAAACACACACATTAAAGCTACTATTGAAAAAAAAAAAACTCTATCCTCAAATGAACTGTAATAAGTGATCCAGCTTCATGATAGAAAAGTATTTCTCTAGAAGAAGGTACTAAAGTGGGAGTTCATATTGTGGTGCTCACACGCGTATCAGTGAATCAAAAGGGAATCACACTTTCAAAAATCTTTCAGACACCTAAAGCAGGATCAGTTGAACTGCCAAGTAAGTAGGAGACAAAGAGAATTAAGATATGAGCTTCAGTTGACTTAATTACTTCATAAAGCAGTCTGTAATCATGAATCCATTTCATGAAGGATTTCTTGTGCTAACGATGAACCACTCCAAGATACCTCTGGGCACATTTAAGCTAGAAAACCGGTTAGGACCAGGACATTGTGATGAGGACTGGGCTGCTGTCATCCATGCTGTTCAGTGGGTAGCATACTCCTGGCACAACTTTGGCCCTCAACATTGACCAACTCGAGCTCGGTTCTGGGGAGAGCATGGACCAACAGCCAACCTCAATGAGGTCCACATACAGGTGGGGAGGAGAAGGTAGGGGGTTTAACAGTGGCTTGTTGGGTGTTGCTTCTTTCCTTTTCCCAACTTGCTTTACTCACACAGACATGGTCTTTTGGCCTGGGTGAGTAGGATGGCACGTGTCCCCCTCCCCGCCTCTTTCCCGTGCAGATGGGGATGTGCATGGCATGCCGTTGGAGAGCGCTGGGTCACCACTCAGCCAGGTCGCCCTGGTGAGCACCATGTACTTCAAAAGCACGTGGCAAAAGAAGTTTTCCTTTATGGATACCCAGATGTTGCCTTTTACCACGGCGGAGGGCTCAACCCTGAAAGTGCCCACAATGCATCACACAGATGAAGTTAACTACGGTAATTGTCTTTGATCCAGATTTGCTCTCTTGTACAACATGGAACAGTTTATTTATTTAATTTCCACAGCTACCACACTAAGATGTGCTATTTTCCCAGCTTGGAAAAGTCTCAGAAGAAATCCCATCAAACAAAGAGACCACCTGGGTGGCTGAATTGATCACAGGCAATCATGAAACAGGTCCTGGGTTCAAAATGGTTCCTAAAATGTCTACTGTCCATGCCCCATCCCTCACAGACCAACACCTCCCAGCAGTCCATAACAAACTTGTCAGCTATTGCAAACAACTGAAAGGCACCGAGATAATGTGCCAGGAGAAGGGAACAGGAGAGACTGGACGTACCTTGGTATAGCAAGTCCTTTGCAGTAGCAGAGAGCTTGTTAAATAAAGCTGCCTGGGAAGGGAGGACCATTGGGGACACATCTGATCCTATGACAGAGGGGCAGTTAAGACTGAAACAAGATCAAGTCCCTACCAATTTGATTTGTAGGGTGGGTAAGGAATTTCCTGGCCCCTCAACCTGATCACTGTTTGCCCCTTGAGTCTGTGAGCACCAGAGAGATAATATCACCACGAATACGAGCACCGCACACCCATCCTTCCTGTCACAGCCCGTCTCCAAGGCTTTAGGGTAAAACTGCAAATCTTCACAGCCAAATTCTGCAATAAAGTGGGGAGGAATTTTTCTGTCCCTCATAACCTGTGGATGCTCTCAGCATGGGTTTAAAACAGTATAAATACAGATCAAACTTTTATTTGTATAATATATGAATACAGTGTACGCTCCTTTCAAAGGCCTGGAGTACGTGGGTTGCTGACAGAAAGACTCATGCTGTAGGCTTAATTTTGTACCACCAGGAATTCTTCCAGTTAGCTCTACAATGCCTTTCAAAATATAAAAAGCTCATTTCCCTTCTACCCTAAATTTCAAAACTTCACTTGGGTAAAAACCATTCTAATTCCAAGTCTAAATTTTTTCAAGACCAATTTATATCTCATACCATTGTGACAGCTTTATCCTTTAACTTCAATAGTTTCTCTTCAGCTTTGATACTTACTCCCAAACGTATTTGCTAGTCACCACGCTGCATTTCAATTTCCTGCTAGCTAAGCTAATGCCAGGGTCTTCTAATCTATTCAGAAAACAGATACTCCAATTCTCTAGTAGTCCTTTTCTGCACTTTTCCAATTTAAATTAATCTTTCTTGAAAATAAGTAGTCAGGAATGTACATAATACTTTTAATGAGGCCATATATATGCTCAATAAAATGCTCTCATTACTGCTCTGACTTGCTAAAAATACCTCATGTAGTGCACCACAGAATCAGCTCAGGGTGGTTACTCATGGCTGATCCCACCTGGGGTTTTTTCTTTCTCCACTTCTTCCAGCGGTTGAGTCCTAGGTAAATCAAGAGGAGGGAAATCTCCACAGGTACATACCTTTTTTTTTTTGTGATTTTGAAGCATCATTTTATTTCCACCACTGAAGTCATCATGGTAACTTCACTGTTTGCCTTTGATGAAAGTCCTGAGTGTTGGCAATACTTTGGAAAGCCACTGGTAACCTCTTTTCAGCCTGGGAGCATCTGTTGGTCCCATCTGGGGTCCCCCAGGTCCCCAGTAGCCTATTTGGCCTAAACCACGACAGGGATCATTCCAAATTTGCTGGTTGTCTGATTTGATGGGGCCAGTTCAGTCTTTGTCACTAGAAACGCTAGCAACATTTCTAATGAATCCATTTGAAATTAACTCGAAAGACAGGTTCAGTACAACAAAACAGAGGCAGGGGATAACTTCCCTTCATTATTAAATGATAGCGGCTGTCTCCCATCAGGATCCGAAACACAGAGTGAGAAAGATTAGCTGTGGCCTGTTATTGTCCCAGCATTTACAACGTTGTTTATCCTTTTAACATGGCCATGCAGAACAAATCAGCCTGGGCACAATTAACACTGCTTTAAGAAAATGTCAACATTACGGTTTACACATGCCTTTTAAAGACTGCAGCTCTTTTACATATTCATTTTTCCAACCAATTTGTTAACTATATTTGAATACTGATTTAGCATATATATAATCCTTATGGGACGCTCAAAATCAGTTCAAGTAAGGAACACTAAATGTTCTGACTCAATAATCTCAAGTCTTTGATTTCCCTTCTAATTAACAAATAAGGACTGTATAACCTTTGTGCAAAACGTGCTGACTTCAAACTGTCAGCATGCCCACAAATCAAACCACTCATGTCCAGTGCACTACAAATGTAAAATTCCTTGCTTGCCTGTTACAAAACAGAAGTTTTTTTCTCAGCGAAGGATCCCCATGATGGGAGGTGGTTTTAACAGCGCAATTCCCTCTCCACACGGCATGGTGGAAGGGCTAATCTAAGACCCTAAAATTTAATCTAGCAGAATAATCAAGACTTAATGAATCCTATCTAGTCCATATCTGCAAAACTAACAAATGTTGTACACTAAACATTTGACGCATCCTATAGCGAAGTATTTATTGGAAAATACTTAGATATTGTGAACATGAGTTACATATATTCTTTTTTTTATAATCCCTGACTCAAAAAGTGTGAGTATCTACCCTTGAAGAGACAACTACTACAGATGGGTGAAGAGATTCAGTATTGTGGATGGCCTGCAGCAAAGGCAATGAGTCGTTTGCCTGCAAATTGCATTTAACTCCTACCGGCCTGTTAAATATTGCTGAGTGTTCCTGAAATGCTATTTATTGGATTAACAGATGAAAAAATAAAAAATTAAATTTGTTATAATTAAATCTGTTCTACTATATAACAGAGTCCATTAGAAACGCCTGGATCAATTGCTCTTCAAAATATGGAACTAAAACGGTACTTTTCAATGGCTGCTACAAATTATTGCGTAACTAATTACAAGTTTGTAAGCCCACCAGCTTTTACTTGAGACTAGTTTTATAACTTTCATCTGATTTTCATAGGTCTTTGTGCCTAGATTTTAAAAAATAAGAAATTTGGTGCTTAAATAGGCATAAACCTACCTACGTTTTTGTTTAATGTAACTATTTGTTTCTTGAAATAAGGTTAAAACTGATTTTTAAAGGTAGCCAAGATGGAAACATGAGGCAAAGTAGGTTTCAGTTAATTAAATAGGACACTCTTAATTTTGTTTTTCTGATTTCTATCAGTAGTGAATTTTTAGTGAAAGACTCTGGAAAAATGTAAGTTTATTCAAAGAACAAGCATTGCAGGAACAATCACCATAAAGTTACTGTCATTGCTTCCATTGTTTTTTAAACTCTGAGCAAGGACGACAGCTACTATATGAGAAAGTAATAAAATATCCATGCTCTGTTGAGACAGTGCTTCAGGTACTATTACTGTCATTGGCATTTTTCTGCCAAGAGAGAGAGAGATATATCTCTGTATCACATACTCAGCCCTGTTCAGAGGAGCCACAGTTGTGAGTTAAGCGCAGCCTGAGCTGGCTGCGGGAGCCCATGTGCTACAGAACACCCCTTATAGCCCGTCACTGCTGCTCTGAACCGTCTGCTGACCTGGGCTTGGATTGTGGGTTTGGGGTTTTTTCCCTTGCTTGAGTGATGAAATAAGATCTATATTTGCCCACCTACAGGCCAATTCCAGACGGCAGCTCTGGAGGCTTTCAGCGTGGTCGAGTTACCCTACCTGGGGGAGAAACTCGGCATGTTCCTAGTGCTTCCTAGCCACAAAAGAACGTCTTTGTCCCAGATTGAGTCTCACCTTTCTGCCAAAACCATAAACCTCTGGGCCAACAGCTTAAAGAGAACGAAGATGGACATCTTTCTACCTAGGTAAGCAACATTAATGCTGCAAGATGGCTTCTCTGCTTTAGTTGTCAGAATTCAGTGTGATGGCGCTGACACAAGCAATGTGTGAGACAAAACCAAATGAGATACTTTCAGTTTTGTTATTCATCACACGATCAGGAAAGCTCTAACCCCCTCTTAAGCCACGAAGAGGTAAGCTGGGAATGCCAAAACTTTCTGGTATGCTCTGTAGTGTTTTAAAAACCGAGTATTTCAGTTGATCCTACAGCTTTTACTTAAAATTTGTTTGGGGTATAACAGCCCTTTAAAGATCTAAAAAGAGAGGAATGTTCCTGGCCCTTTCCCACACTCTATTTTTCTCTTTGCTCAAGAAAGAGTAAATATATAACCTTGAAAAGAAACGCAATAGCTTATTTTTACAACTTGCTAGTATACAGCAAAAGTACTCTACAAAGAACTCGGGGCCCCCCACCAGTCGTACCCATATTTTTGTGCATAAAGCAAGTTTCAGCCATCCATTTTCCACATTAGTCATTCACCATTGCTACCAAATGCATACATCCTGGAGGTATTTTCTATCAGCTATTCAAATGAAATGGCACAGCAGGAGGAATCAGGTGCAGGAGGGCCTTTTGTGGCTGGACCTATTATATGGATCAGCATGGAAGGGCTTCATTACACATCTCTTACAATATATTCCCCACGTTAATGAAGTGCTGGAAAAACAATTTGTGCACTGATACTCTTTCTCTCCGAGCTAATCTTTTGTAAATGTTTCAAAGGGCCCTTTGCTACAGCCAAAAAAGATTGTTAAAAAGAGGACACTTGCAGAAATGCAGAGTTCATGTGTCAAGAAGACTGAGAGGCGGACTGATTACAGTAGATGGAGGCAAGGGATTCCTTCCGTTAACGTCTTCAGGTGAAGATGAGTCACTTTTCTGCAAAGTACACTTAATCAGATGTAAGGCAGTGGGCTCATGCTGAAATAGATGGATGAAATGCAAAGGCCTGAAATAAATTGCATCTGCTCTACCTTTTAGCTCTATGAAACTATGAATCCCACATTTAAATAAAATCTATCATGTTAATTTCAGGTTCAGTATTCAAAGCCTTTTTGACCTAAAGACAGTTTTTTCTGCCTTGGGAATTAGAGACGCATTTGATCCCATCACTGCTAATTTTAAAGGTATTTCAGGTAAGAGGCTTGACTGAATAAAAAATGATCACTGACGCAATAGTTGTAGACTCTGACATTTGAATGATTCAGTAGACCTGAGACTTCTGAATTGATTGTACTTCTTTCTCTGGGGAACTCTAAAACACAATTCACACTTTATTATTCCTACTTTATTATTGGCAATTGTATTTTCAGCTGCTGTTTTGTAGGAAAGAAGAATCTGAAAGGGACAGGGTCGATTTTGGACTTGCTTTCTTTTTCTTTTTTCCTTTCCTTCTTTAAGATTAAAACTGTCAAGACAGTGTAGGCCTGGAAAATGGTTATTTATTCAGAGATTTAGCATGCTTTAATACAACTTGCATTCCTATATTTGTTTTAAAATAATCATTTAGCAGTTAGGGATGTTGGTCCAACAAGTCTGTATTCCAACTCTTGACACCACAAGGAATGTTAACATATGCCCATGCTATGTTGTCTTGCTAATCCAATGAACAGTGGACTAAATTATACTTTCCCTTTGCCAAAATACTAGCAGCATGATTGTAAACTGTCTTGGTTTTGGAAGTCTGAAATTATCCCACTTCATGGAAATTTTTTATCCCTATTTAATATTAAACACTAAAAGAATCCACATTATCTGGGGTTTTTTCTTTTTTTTTTGACTACTATAAGTAACAAAAATTATTTCAACTTAGTCATTTTTGCTCACAGCAAATATTCAGAGTGGTAACCGCCCAGAGAGATGGCAGAGTTCACGCAACTCTTGTGCATGTGAGTAAATAAATGGAGGTACGACAAGAAGAAATTCCTCCAATTTAAACGAAGCTGCTTTTACAGAGAAGCTACTTTCCTGGAACAAACCTCAGAAGGCACGTTATTTAGGGGGGGGGGGTGTTATACCCCTTTTACCACATTGTTTTATTGCAGTACATATCTCAAACTGCAAAGAGATGCACGTCAAAATAATTTGTCATCGCCCACTTCTTTGTTAAAGCCCACTCCTTTGTTTATTGCAAACAAATGTTAATATACTGATAAAGTGCACAAGGATGCATTTTATAAAGTTAACATCTATTTTAAAAAGATAAATACTTTGAGAAAATGAGCTCCATCATAAATCATCTCACTCTGCAGCTTCGTTCTTATGTAAGCAACTCGGTGACTTTCTGCTTCACATCATACAGGGCAAGGCTTGTAAAAGTATTTGATCCTGTCTGTGGAAGGGTTATGGATTAAAGGATATGTTGCGGTCCTTCTCAGTTCTACTCCTTGACTACTCAGTTATGTATCATAACAGTGGGGATCTATCTATGACGGTCCAAGAGTTACGTGAGGCAGAGTTTATAAGGAAGGCTTATCTTTTATTTAACCAATAGATACAGTTGGAAAAAGAACAGGCAGGTTTTCAGTTCCTCCTCCATATGAAGGAGTAGCCGTAATATTCAGAATATTTACTCTCAGATCACATTAAGCAAACAAAATTGTTACTTCATTTCAGACCTGGAATAGCTTCTTTATGCCTAAAAGCTTCTAATTTTTCCCTCCAAAATACATCAGATTTATCTAATTTAAAAAATTCTGCCTCTCCCCAGTTTTGTCTTGCTTGTTTCTATCCTAGATTTTTGACTGGGCAAAATTCAGATAGAAACAGATAAAATGGTCTTCTAGTGCTAGCAGCAACATAGAGATCTGAGACACACCGTCTTCCCTAGACTAAAGGAACCTAATGTCACCTTCCTCATGTGTTATCTCACTTTAAAGATGTTCATATACTGTGTCAAAGCAGTGTCCTTCTGTAGCATAAGCCCGACTCCCACCACTGGACGTCAGTGGAAATGGGCCAGATTGCAGCTGGCTCCATCAGCAGAAATGTGTGGACAAGTCACAGCTCTTCCAGGTTTACACCAACCAATACAAACGCAGTCGAAATCTTGTCGTTCCCCCAGATTAGAAAGCAGATCTGAATTATGAGAAGTCAATAGCAGAAATGGCTTTAAGCAGAAAAAAACTTTGTGTTCACAGTAGTGATTCTTTCCTAAAAACTTCACTGCATGTCTGAAAGCAGGATCCACATTTCACATAGAAATCAGAGGCACACGGGCCATCAAGCAGGCAACACCCTGACAAAGGACATGTTCAGGCAGATAGATTCAAGAGACACATGAGAGTTGTAGTTTATTCTCCAAGTTACCTGCACATAAGGTCACGCTGGTCCAAAAGCCGCATAGTCATACTACCTCCGCTACGTGCTGAGCTAAAAAGTCCCTCATATCAAGCTAGCTTAGATATTCAGACTGTCTGTGCTCATCCATATCAGGCACATGTACAAAAAATCAGGAGCTGAGTCAAAATTGAAGATGAGGATCTTCTAACATGGAGGCCAGATATAGAAAAAGCAATTGAAAGGCAGGCATATACGGTGCTGTCTTTCCATACAGGATGTGGTGAAGTAACCAATAGAAGGAATTTGCAACAGAAGAGAAGCTGATAAAGTGATATGTATTGTATTCAGTATGCTATCACTGAATTTGTTGCCCAGGTGAAATACCTAACAGTTATGTCATCCTTATATTCTGCAGAAAAGAGGTGAAAGCATTCTGAATTAAGAAAAGAAGGATGGTGTCTGCCAACAGAATTCAGAAAAATAACTACTGATATTCATTACTGGTTTTTTTGCAGAGCAAGGGAGTCTTTATATTTCAGAAGCTATTCACAAAGCAGAGATTGAAGTAACAGAAGATGGTACGAAGGCATCAGGAGCTTCAGGTAAAACACATACACAAACTTTACTTTCACTTCTGAAGATTATCACCACAGAAACAACTACTAGTCATCTATTTAAAAAAAAAAAAAAAAAAAGCATGGTAGCATTTCAATGTATGCCTAACCTAAATTTAAACTCTTATATTTAATACGCTACCTTTTTACCTTTGTAATTGTTCATAAGAACTCTTAAAACTCTTCCCTTTCCATGTTTGATCTTAGACTAACATATAAAGACTCAAGTGAAAACCAGCTTTACCAGCCCAGGGAAAGTCCAGTTTAAGAAAATAAACCACTTATTTTTCTGTTGGTGAAAACTGTTTGCTCAGATCATAAAAGCAAAGAATGAAAGAAGTTCCATAACTCCTGAACTGTTATGAGGTTTGTGTCCTGAAGCTGTGTTTTTTTAAAGTTTGTGTTTTGAAGCTCTTTGATAGCATTGAAGGTCACGTCGGCAAAATTTTGCCTTCATGAAGATGAAGACAGGCTTGTTTCTTATGTACTTTGAGGTGTGCCTTTTGTGTACAGTAGTTTCTGCTAACAGGTAATTTCCAAGTGAGCAGCTGGGGCTGGCTGATGGGGAGATTCAGAGTAAAATCTCAGCTATGGACTATGGAGTCAATAAATGACCTTCATAAGCTGAATGACATCTCAATAGAAATCCTCCATCACAACTTACATAAAACAGGGGAACTAAAATTACTGAGCTGTGCAATCCCCGTTTTTATTTTTGTCACATGAGCTTTATCAAGGAAGGCACGTGCTTTTTTTCTTTCCCTTTTGGAAGCTTTGGATGCTCCAGAAACACTACAAGTCAGTGTGATAAGCAGCAGCTGCACTAAACCCCTGCATGGAGTATGTAGGCATTACTGCCACTCGCTTCTCTTCAGAAGCTGAACATGTCCTCGAGCTGTTCAAACATCAGCTCAGCAGAAGGGAGATTGTTAACCACATCTCATCTTGCTGCTCTGTGCTGACTGTAGATGTGCTCCGCGCACACATTGCAAAGGCTGGTGGTCCTAGACCACAGATCAGGGCAAGATCCTGCTTGTGCTCCTTTCTTGCGGAAAGAAATCCAAGAGGCACATAGGGAGAGCACCACAGGGCATCTCACTGAGGTGTCCATGATGTTGGGCTGCCCTGTGAAGTGCCCTGCAGACATCCCACTGTCATAATGGGCAACGAAGATGATTAGGGGACTGGAGCACCCTTCTTATGAGGAAAGGCTGAGGGACTTGGGTCTCTTTAGTCTAGAGAAAAGAAGATTGAGGGGGGATCTTATTAATACATACAAATACTTAATGGGAGGATGCCAGGGGGATGGGAGCAGTCTTTTTTCAGTGGCGCCCAGTGATAGGACGAGGGGTAATGGGCATAAACTTGAACATAGGAAGTTCCATCTTAACATGAGAAGGAACTTCTTTACTTTGAGGGTAGTGGAGCACTGGAACAGGCTGCCCAGAGAGGCTGTGGTGTCTCCCACTCTGGAGACATTCAAAACCCGCCTGGACGCTGTCCTGTGCAACCTGCTGTAGGTGACCCTGCTCTGGCAGGGGGGTTGGACTAGATGATCTCCAAAGGTCCCTTCCAACCCTAACCATTCTGTGAATTCTGTGAATGCGCAATGGAACCTGAGCACACCTGATTTGGTTTCTTCCAGCAACAGCTTTGAATAAGACATGTGCTGTACGCATGTGAGTGTATAGTGAAAATTTGACATAACATACAACTTTCTGCAGAGCTGTACAGTTGAAAATTTCATGACAATTTTCATCTCTACTTGGGCATTACTATTTTCAGTAATTTTTCTGGTAATTTCCATACAAAATAAAAGCTTTTAGGTGGCTTCAATTATGTATCAAAGACTAATGGTAATAGCAATCAGACATTAGACCTTTATCCCATTGAAAACAATGCCAAAAATTCCCTTAACTCCAGTCAGACCAAGCTACGAAGCTGATCTAATAAGGTATAATCATGTTTATTGTTTACTTTAAAAGCTCTGGATCTAGTCACATGGTGGCTTGCGGGCTAAAGGAGGCACGTTTCTTAGGAGCACTGAAAAAGTGCCACTCAAAACTAGTTTTATCAAATCTTACTTGAATTTTCAATTGAATTCCATTGTTTTAACTAGTCGTTTAAAAAATAATCCAAATCTGGGGTTTTTTTGGGTGGGTTTTTTTTTGACAAATTATTCTTAATGCTGTATAGCTACAAGGAAGAATTTATTTAAGTAAGATGTATTTTAAGAACAGCTGAGCCATCGTAATTCTTAAAGACTTTATTTTAATCTAATAATTAACCCACAACCAGAGAGGGGAAGGACAGTCATAAATTGTCATAAATGACCTGGACAGGCTGGAGAGTTGGGCAGAGAGAAACCTTAAAAATTCAACAAGGGAAAGTGTAGGGTACTGCATCTGGGGAGGAATAACCCCATGCACCGGTACAGGTTGGGGGCTGACCTCCTGGAGAGCAACTCTGTGGAAAGGCACCTGGGAGTCCTGGTGGACAACAGGAGTCAGCAACGTGCCCTGGTGGCCAAGAAGACCAATGGCATCCTGGGGTGCATCAAGAAGACTGTGGCCAGCAGGCCGAAGGAAGTCATCCTCCCCCTCTACTCTGCCCTGGTGAGGCCACATCTGGAGTACTTCGTCCAGTTCTGGGCTCCCCAGTTCAAGAAAGACAGGGATCTGCTGGAGAGGGTCCAGCAAAGGGCTACAAAGATGATATGAGGATTAGAACATCTCTCTTATGAGGAAAGGCTGAGGCACTTGGGTCTCTTTAGTCTACAGAAAAGAAGATTGAGGGGGGATCTTATTAATACTTACAAATACTTAAAGAGAGGTACCAGGGGGATGAGAACAGTCTTTTTTCAGGGTTGCCCAGTGATAGGATGAGGGGTAACGGGCACGAGCTTGAACATAGGAAGTTCCATCTTAACATGAGGAGGAACTTCTTTACTTTGAGGGTAGTGGAGCACTGGCACAGGCTGCCCAGAGAGGTTGTGGAGTCTCCCACTCTGGAAACATTCAAAAACCGCCTGGACGCCGTCCTGTGCAACCTGCTGTAGGTGACCCTGCTCTGGCGGGGGGGTTGGACTAGATGATCTCCAGAGGTCCTTTCCAACCCTGATCATTCTGTGATTCTGTGAAATTGAGATCGAGGATACTTAGGTTTTGTTGAGAGCTCTGACAGAGAAATTCCAGGGTAATGAAGGTATCTCTCTGCTGTTCGTCTCGCATTAGAAAAGGGACTACATCTGTGCCTTGCTTATCTTTTTTACTGGAACAGCACAGCTAAGAATTGGCTAACGGGTTAGGCAATAGCATGGCATGACTTCAGCAGAGTTAGGGCTGTGATAACAATAAAGATTATATTACCTTTGAAATCCAAAGCCAGCCAGACTCACTTCAGCAACAAAATCCACACGAATCACCTGTGTGTAGTCTCACAATGCTTGACTTGTTCATTCACCCAGAATGATTTCACTGTTGGGTAAAATTGTTGTTTTATTCTTAAAGCAGAGGAGCAACTCAAAACTCAAGGTATGACACGTCAGAGCTTGAGGGCACTGTACAAAAGATGGAATGAGAATGGACGCATTTTACTAATGTTTTCTTTGTTGCATTACAGCAATGGTATTACTAAAAAGATCCCGAACGCCTATTTTCAAAGCAGACAGACCTTTCACATTTTTCCTGAGACAAGCTAACACAGGTACGCATGCTCTCCCTTTCAGTAGCAGAATCCTTCACAAGTAGCACTGAAATCAGTAAGTAGTACTTTGTAAACGGCATACCATTCTTTAGTCCAGGAAATTTCAACAACTATGGGAATAGCAGGTTTGGGGGTTTTAAAGCATAAAGGAAACAGTTTAATTTCTTTAAAAAGAACGCGTGATAGTCATAGAAGTCAGTGAAGCCAGATTAGCCTCTTCTATGTATATGCTGTATGTGCGTGCTCAAAGAAATTTCTACCATAATTACAGGCACTAGAAAGTTCTTATAGATCTTAAATACCCCAGGATTAGGGACCAACCTCCACACGGAAATTTAAATTACAAATGGACTGGACCAACTGCATTCATATCTGAAGTTAAAATACAAATCTTTCCCTATAAATGAACTTCCTTATGCCTACACAAATGGCACACAGCAAACAGACTTCTGCCTGTTGGCACCAGGACTCCAGGGCCTGAAACTCCCTGTATTAATTCCTGCCTCAGCAGCTTCTAGAAACTAATTTCTGGTTTCTAGAATTTCTAGCTCAGAAATTTCTCAAGACCAACAATCTTTTGCCCAGCTACGGCTCCGAATATACAGAAGTTTCTCTTCCCTTTTCTCTTGAATATCAACACCTTCAAGGAGATAAGTTTTACACGTCTGGACTCTTCACTACCTAGTATCCTCATGAGATATTCAAAAGCCATGGATATTCACTATATGTAATCGGGTAACTCAGCTCTGCAAAAACCTAACTCGTATCTTCGCTTTTACCAGGAACTGCCAAAAAATGCATGGGTTTTTTGCAACTGATAACTCTTTCTGTTGCAAGTGAACTTCCCCAACCCCCAAACCAAACACAAAATTGCAGAGCATGTCTGAAAGAGTGAAGCATCGCAACGCTCCTTTCGCTTCAGTGTTGGACTATGTCTCTTTTCAGATGTTACTCCCAAATCTCTGCTAAAGGAAAACACAATATAGCTCATTGGCAATAATAAAGAACTGCATTATGCACCATGTAGCAGGTGCTCGCTCCTCTGAAGCTTCAGGCCATCACCAAAAACTCTTACCATTCTTAGCAATGCAGTAAATTTGCACCTGGAGTATTTTTCCTAAAAATGCTTCAAACCACCAAGTTTCTGTCATAACTGGGGTCACATCCTTTCAGATTTCAAAGGAACATATGGCCATTTATAGGGTTCAGTAAAACACTGGGGCCCAGCCAGAAGACCAAAGAGAATCATTTTCCTTATCTGCTTCCAAGCAACTCTGTTCTTATAGTCGGTGAATACCTGAGTATGTAACACTCTGCTTTAAAAACCTGTAACTTACATTTAGACCAAAATATGAACATATCTTTTAAAATAAAAAAGCACTACTGGAGGGGAGTATTTCAAACATGCTCGGGTAGTTAAAATACTTCTGTTGGTATTTCTTAGGAATATTACTTTAGTTTTGTCTAAGGTTAACAAGCAATTTAGGAATATGACCCAGGCTCCGTGAAACTAGATCACGGGTGACATGGCATGTGGGAGAATGTGGGCAGCTATCTAGAGAAATTCTCACTTCCAGTGGTCTGGAAGTTCACTCCTGAACAACTACAGGATCCTGATGAAGTGGCAAAATGCTTGGGGAAAAAAAAAAAAGCCACCACAAAAAAAAAAAAACCCCAAACCAAAACAACCAAACATGCTTTGGCTATTCCAAAGAGGCACAACTTACAACACTGAGCTGGGCCCTGGCCAGCATCTACCAAACACTGCTGCATATTATGCAGCACCCTCAGGGAGAAGAGAGCGAAAACGTACCAACAGATACTATGGCTAAACTGGACACTATATCAGTCACCCCTGTAACTATTGAGAAAGTTTGAGTTTTTTAATCTGAATTTCAGGTTTGAACACATTCCCTTTGAAGAACAGGCAAGCTAACAGCAATATAAAAAACTGAACCACAAATTCAATGAATCTGATGCAGTGATTTCATTCAAGAGGTTGTAATAATCTCTTCTGTAACTACAATATCAACATAAAGGAATGAATTTAGGCTCTGTTTAGCTCAATTCAAAAGTGATTCTTTACCCAATGGTTTGCGTAAGTTTTTCAGGTTTCAGCAAATTCCTGGTTTGGGTTTCCAACTATTTGGAAAGGCCTCTTTGTTTTTAATACAAGAATGTTTAAATTATTCTAAGGCAAGCAGGCCATTGCAATTTCCATACAAGCAATGATTGATCACAAGTCTGCTAGTTCCGTGCTTAATTTCTGCATTTAAACTATACTACACTTTGAAAATGTGGTCCCAAAGGGAAGTAATGTTAATATTGTTTTCACTTACAGGTTCAGTACTCTTTATAGGAAGAGTTACAAATCCTTCATAATGAACACTAGACAGATACCATCTTCCGTTCCTCCTATGATGAGCTTTCCTTCAATGAAAATAAAGGCTACATTATATGTATTTATTGAAACAGTTTAAACAGCATCGTTTTTGCAAGAACAAGAGTGAGCAAGTCCTTCACTACCTTAATCCTTTGTACACGCTGGTGGAAACTTACAGCTGTCTAGGAATCCTTAGCACCACAACTACAGCAAAGATAGTAAGCACAGATTTTGCCACCTAAATGTTTAAGAATATGGGCCAACAGCTTCTGCTTAACTACCTCATGGCTAATGTCAGCTTGACAGTTGCTGAGTATTGTAGGTCATCTGAAAGAAAGCATCCTACAAGAAAATTTTGTGATGTATGTTATTTTTCAAGCACAACTCTATTTCCCTGTCCTGAAGTCAAAAACTTAAGAACAAAATTGAAGTTCAGTCTGGTCCTAGACTTCGATATAACCCAGTTGAGACAGTAACATAACAAGCAAGCAACAAAATGCTGTGAAAAGGAAATCAAGTTGAGAGGCTGTTTCAAAACTGACAGAACAGGTAGGAAGCAGAAATACCCAATCAGTGACCAAACAAATATTATTGCCAAAAAAAAAAGGTAGCATTACTACCTTACTACCTTCTATTTTACTTTCTTGTTTTTAAATGAACACAGCATAGAATGGACATTCCTGAAGAACAATGAATGAGGCTAAAAGCATCTAGAAAAATGTTTTCAGCATCCTGACAAAAGTTGGGATACAGGGAGTCTTTTAGTACAAGATTCTGCAACTCATGGCACAAACATCAGAAACCCAGGCCCATAAAGATTTTGGGTGAAGATTGCAAACCACTGCCTCCTAGGAACAGCATCAGAACAGAGCTGCTCCCACTGAATCAAACAAAGCTTTCCAGAAGGTTAGGAGTATCTAGCACAGATGGATATGGCCAATAAAGCATTCAGTGATATTTTGTGTCCAAGAAGCAGCACCTTCTGGCTGTTCCTGTGTTGGTAAACATGTAAAAACTTCTGACACAAAAAAACCCCACCTGTGCAGCATTCCTCAAAAGGCTACTGACCCTTGCTTTACTACACTGTATCCTCATAAAACTGTGGGTTTTGTCATTGCTGTGGATGTGCATAGAGTACATCAGTTTGTTATGCTCGCCACCAAATAGCGAAGCGCAAAGTACACAAGGCCACAGGGTACCATCCTACCATAGCTGTGATTCACCATTAGCTTCCTTTCACTCATTCTCTGATTAAGAATAGATATCCAGTGATACAAAACTGCTCTTCGTTCTTTAACACTGATACTAGAACACAGAAGCTCTGGAAAGGGAAGGCAAAAAGAAACATTCCAATAAAAACTGTACTCAATCCTACACAAAGATTAAAATATAGTTTTTATTGATGGAATAACAAAAGTGCTTTTCTTAAATATTTTTCAAAATACATTTATACAACTTACAATAATATATCCAAAATAACTGTATATACAAAACATTACCTTGTTTAATGTATGTGCTTTTTTTTTTTTAAAATTACAAAGCAACTTTTTGGCAAAGTTCAACCTTAAGAGGTGATAGTTTTGAAGGTTGGATTAAGAAAAATAGAACCTGAGGGAAAGTGACACTTAAGTCCATGACAAGCAAGAAGTTCTCCATTTAGTTAAATAAAAATGTTTTTGTGATATTTTTCACATTACAAAAATAACAGAGGTGAAGAAAAGAAAAAAAAAAGATGATGGATACTTTTCTCATCATTTTATAGAGCAGCTTCTCATACTTTCAGGTATAGGAACTTGAGATAAGAGTGCATATCAAAAATGAATGCAAGTAAGGACAGCAGTGCCCTGCTGTGGCTTTCTCTTGTGTGCAGTGTTTCTTAGCTGCTGTTGATATGATTGACCTGATTGGATCTGCGATGGATTTCTTCCAGAAAACTCTCAAGCTGTTCTATCAGCATTCTTTTTTTAAACCTGTATTTAAAAGAAAGCATAAAAATGGATGGACACAGTAATACATGAAACATTCTTCACAAAACTTTTGCTGAACCCTGGAAACTTTATTATTTTAGGTCCAGTGCACAATGAGGTGATCAATACCTCATTTGTATATACGCTGCCTCCTAAAGTTCTGGTAAACTATTAATTTGCTTGTCCATTTAATGAGAGAATACAAAACTGTGTTTACTACAGTCTATTCTAGCACGTTGCTGAACATTACTGAAAGTCAGGCAAAAAGAGTTAACTGCTGTTTCCAGAAGTAAATTTCCAAAGTACAGAAATAAAACATATGCCAAAAGAACTACAATCCTAAAGCTGGCAACAGCTTTTAGGGATTATTTGCATGCTTTCATGGTGCATTCACAAAAGTTAAGTGAAGTTGGTACTAGTGAAGGAATAGCCATTACATAGTGCAGAGAAGATTTCCTGACAAGAAATGCAAATTAAAAGTTTGAGAAAGAAATCAAAGAAAATACAGATGTGATCCATACCTGGAGTCTCTATTCTCTATTGATTACACAAATTTGAACAGCAGACCGTTTTGTTACCTTTGGCTACAGCCCTGCCTCAGCACACACAGCTCCTTGCTGTTTCCAGCTAGCCCTCCCCCTTGCAACATCTCTGCATCTGAGAAGCCACTTCTGATCGATGCTTTGGCAGCCACGCACATACTCAAACATAAGCAGCAGTGAAAAGATCACCCACTTTCTCAACTCAGTGCTATTCTGAACTATACACTGAGTTCAGTACTATGACCTTATTAAACCCCGGCAAAAGCCTCTACTCCCAGCCAGGCCTCCCAGTCCATGTTCTTGGCTCACAGAAACATGGCATCTGCCCTAATTCCCAGACCACAGACTTCCCCACAATCCCAGTTTGACTATGAGGAAACAAGCTTCCATTTCCAAGCACTTACCTCACTGAATACCCATGCTCTGGGCCCTTACCCACCATTCTCATCCCAATTCTCAGTAACCCCACAGAAACTCCATACCTAAAGTACTGCTTCCCCTCCATTCTTCCTCACTGTTTTCACAACTGCTCCCTGCTTGTTGAAAAGTATCAACCTGGGAAATAGATAATTACTTCCCTCTCATCCCCTCTAGTAAGTCTAACTATTTAAGCTAACAGCAAAGTACTTTACTATAGTATATCCTAGTGGAAATATAACATGGTCACAATTCTGTGCAAGTGACTGGGCAATGCTACTTTCCAGAATACCTTCAAGCCCCTCTGAAGCAGCTGTACGAGTTAACAGCAGACATTTCCTAGAAACTTAAAACCTGGTAGAAGGTGGAGAAAAAACACATTGCTAACTATTCTCACATTACTACTGGCACAAGAATTCAGATTTCCAGTGCACTATGTCCAGCCCCTCGGTACACCTCACTGAAAGCTCTTTTCCAAATGCTGAATCCTACAGCAAGCAATTTTTTTTTCAAGGCAACAGAAACAAGTTACCACATGAACTAATACTGTAATTAACAGAATTAAGCATTGACTCTAATTCAACTGTTTACTCTTCTAAGAAAATTAGTACCCTTAATAATAAAACTTCCTTGAGTAGTTCTAGCTATTGAGGATAAAACTTCATTATTATTTTGAAATTGGTTGTATTAATTCTTGCCAGTGCTTTTATCACAAGTGGGTATTGCTCAGCATTTTGTCTAGGCACACACTTTAGGCTTTACTATGTGTATTAGTAGCTTAAAGCCCTTAGTTTGAAAAATAAAAGGGAATTGAACTTCTCATACTGAGATGTTAGTTAATTTGGAGAATTTTGATCCATGTTTTGTCAGATTTTGCTCTAGACTACTTAGCAGAGAATAAAAAAACCCACTTCTTGCTAGTACTAGGACCATAAATGGATTACTATGCCAACTTCAGAAATACTGAAAACCTTTCCACTACACAGGCTAGTTTCTTTTAGCACTTTCCTAAATAACTCTTGATTTTTGTGCATCCAAATTTATAGCCACCTATTAGGAAGTCATGTCCCTTGTCCTCAATAAGAACTCCTTGTAAGCACTAATACAATCCATCCAGGCTGAGCCAAAACATGTATCACTAAGAAAAGTCTCATTCTTAACATTTTTACAATCGACTGGAAGAAAAAAATCCATTGTCTACCCCATCTTGATTTCTGCCTCTCAAAAGTGATAGCTTTTCTGCTATCAGAAGAGGAACTGTGGAACAGTCGTTTTCCAAAGGAATCTGAGAATTGTGGATTGTTTTAGAAATCTTTCTCTCCCCTCGTAACTCTCTAGTGGATTAACCTCCAGAACTGAGCGGGAAGTGTTTTTAAATACACGCTCGCTGAAACACTCAAGAGCTTTCTTAAGCCTGTGTTCAGAGTCAGAGCTCCTTGGAGCAGGGAAAGAAAAAAAGCATCCCATATTTCAATTGCATTCCATGGCATTGCAAAGGTCAGCTATCCGTTAACAAAACAAGACTATCTTGACAACCCTGGAGAGCCTAGAGTTGTTTCCTGCAGTGAGCAGGGAACCTTGGTTATATGTGATAGCTTGTCTGGATAAGAAAAGAAGCAGAGAACTGCACAGGGATTGCAGGCAGTGTTATCCAGGCGGATAAAACGACTACACTATAAATATCTAACCTAGGACAGAAGAGGAAGGAGAGAGATTAAGTTGTTCCTACACTTAGATAAAACCTGAAGTTTAACAACAGTAGAGAAAAATGGAACTGCCAACTTTTTCCACCAGTGGATACAGAAAACCATTGGCTATGGCAAGAGACAGGATTTAATTCTG
>NW_009647769.1:1249535-1291020 GCF_000708025.1 Charadrius vociferus | reverse complement strand
AGAACTGGAATAGAGAGGCTGTGCAACAGAAAAGAGAATTACAGGTGATCTGAAGAGCCTAATTTTAGAGGCACAAATATTCCAACCCTGCTAAGGCCTGTCAGAGGCTCCAGGAGAACAGTATTGTTTTGGTGTGCTGAGACATCGAGGAAGCATGTATAATGTACAGGCTATGGAACAACTCTGACAGGTGATATAAGCAGAAAGACAGATCAAGCAAAAGCATGATAAAGTAATTGTTGCTATAGGAAAAGCATGATCTATATAAATCTATATGCCCCACTGCTGGCAGTAGGCAGCTAGAGGAGCTGTATGAATGTCCAACACTCAATGTACCTTAAACTCTCAGAATGGTTTTATCCAAAAATTACTTTGATTTTTATTTAAAATTTGTTTAATAATGCCACAGAAAAAAAAAAGCTGACTAGTACAAAAACAGATTGCAGCAAAAAAAAATCACCTATTCTTTGAGGCTTCTGAAATAAGCCTCAAAGTTACAGTTATACTTATGATCCAAGCAAGATGCTGGAATTATCAGTTCAATTCAAACACTGTTGGTTCCAATACAAATTACATGTTTCTACTTTCTTGCCTCTTAGTAAACATGTAGAAGGCTAACCAAGTACGGTCAGTCTAAGGATGCTGTAAGGAACAGTTTCTACCTGGATTAACAACATGGGATTTAAATCCTCAGCAAGTCTCTCTACTCCAGTAACAAACTATCTCCCATTTCCAATGCCTCAGACAGGACTACAGTATCTCTGAAAGAAATAAATCTGAAGAGCAGACATGTCTTTACAAAGCATACCTGGATCTCAGAACTATTTTTAAGACAAGATTTTGAGTTGATGCAGAATAATGAATTTCAACTGTTTCTGAAAGCCTAATTCACAGTGATATGCAGTTCCATCAGTTTTTCAAATTAGCAGTAGGCTCACACATGAACTTCGAAGTTGGATGATTTTCTAAAGTTACCGTCTCTTTCTGTACCATTGTCCGTCTACATTTATGGTGATTTGGCAGTTACAGCTGCTAACATTTTTAAGACAAAATCTGAGGCAAAAAGGTAAGCTTGTGCAAACAACACACATCAGGAAGTTTGTTTCTGGGGAATTATTTACCTGCAATGCAAAGCATTGTGTGGCAAGTTTCAAACAAAGACCTGCATGGTTGTCAAGCAGTTATGTATGGCAGTACATGGTACAGTTTTATAAGACTAATACAGTTCAGTTACCTACCTTGAAGCTTCTTTAATAATATTTTGTAAAAATACCAATCTGGTTTGTAAGCTTCCTTGTACATGCTTCAGTAAAAAGAAGATTCTTTCATACTCTTAAAGACAAAGAGAAGAGCAAAATCAGAGTTACTTGAGAGACCTATACACATATCTGTCGTAACAGAGCAAAATGCAATATTTCATTCAGTTTTTGTAAGCTTTTAGGATCTATCTCCTACCAACCAGGCTTGTAGCAACGACATACTGCTTAACAAACACTAACATTGAAAAACACAGGATACTGCAGTTTAGGATATTACTGGAATGCCTAATAAGCTAATTCTAATACTGATAATACAAAAAACTTGACTTTCATGAACTTTGATAGGTATATCACTGTTTTAATCACTCATCCATGAAGTTTTTAGCAGAGGCTTTAAAACAGCCAATCACCTGAAAGAGAGATTAGGTATACTTACTCCTTCCTGGTTTTCGGATCTCTTTCATAATTTGTGCTCTTATGTCTATATTAATCTCTCTGGCACTTCTACAATGCACTGTTTTTTTCCCTTTGCTTGGTGAAGACATTGGCAAGTTCTCTTCGGTACTTTGTTCTTTACTGCCTGATTCCTCATGATTCTCCAAAAACCCATCAACATTCAAGTTATTCCCTAAATGTTCATGGCCTACATCCTCTGTATGAGCTGTCGGTCGATCCAATGAATTGAATGAAGAAGAGGACATTGAAAACTCTGAATCCACAGTATTCGGGAAAACATCTGATGAAAGTGGGTCTGTAACATGATTCTCAACCACATCATCCATTGTAACCTCGTTATTTGTTTCTGATGCTGAAAAAACAAAGATTGCACTTGCCAGTTGCACATTCTTTACCATCTGAGAGAAGTTAATGAGTCAGTTCAGTATTAAACTCTTGTAAAGCTATACTTCAGCTTGTATAGCCTACTGGACATGCTAGGCATAAGAAAATGTGTTTGTGGGTTGTAACACTGAGCACATTACTGTATCTCCTGACAATTAATGGCTTTAAAAAAATCAGAGGTATATTCTTTATATGAAAAGGGAAGTTGCTATACGGACTACCATCAAAAGCAAAAGCACCTGAAAATGTGCTTTTATGACATGCTTGCCTTTCCCCATTAAATTGTACTGGCAAAGTTTACTTCAGTGCTGAACAGTGAGCAAGACTTAGGCAGCGCCTCAGCTCCACACTAAGGGTCGTGAATTCACTGCACTACAGCAAAATTCAAATTAACTTCATGTTGTGATACTTTTGGAGCATCTGAATTCCCAGGCAAAGGAAGAACATCCTTCTGACTGTTTACATTGTCTCCTCATTTAATACAGGAAATACATTGTTTATACTTGGAAGCTCATATGAAAGAGACTTCTGTCTGGAGGACTATATGAACTCTTTCTGTAATTAACCCCAGATGCACACTTGTATACTTCATTTTCAAAAAGGAGGTACAAAATTGCCACATTTGGGAAATCAGCCAATGGTATTTCTACATAAACAATTTTTTTGCATAAATGAAAACCCAAACTCTTTAAAGATGATGAAGATTCACTTACTTTTGTGAATAGGAATAGGTTTAACAAGGTCAGGCTGTGCTTGTGTGATTGGTGTTGGTGGCCCTTTTCCTCCAATGTGGTTATTCACAACCGGAGGAGTTTGCGGTCGACCTCTGAGCAGGGGGGACATACAACGACGTCTTTTCGGAATCCCTTGCATATTTGGTTCTCCAGGTCTTTTATGTTTATTTTGAGGTCCTGATACAAATTCATCTGCTTCATCTATCATCATTCCCTGTAATTTAAGTTTGAGAATTCTCACCATTAAAGTAAACCAAACCCACAAAATATAACATATAATGAATGCTTTGATGGTATGATGATGTTTACCACATAAAAGGCAACTGTTCCACATGCCATCATCCACTGAATTCTCAACTGTCAACCCAAGTAATACAGGAAAATCATATCAAATCTTCCTAGACTAAACCAATGTGCTTAAGGCCCTTAACCAACAGGCTGCCAAGTAAGACAACTGAGTGAGTCAAACTTCCTTTTCAGGACTCAAACAGCTAAAAGAGGAGCTCTAAATTATATTGGTAATTTGGTCAAGTCCAAAACTGATTTGGACAACAGGGAGAGTCCATGCTCTCAAAGTTACAGGAAGGTTTTTATGGGGTAAGTTTGGTAAAGGAACCATGATTAGGTATTAGCTATACTACAGCGACAAACGTATTTGATTTATAATACAATTCAGAGGCATAATACTGGTTTCCAGTAAAGACTGCCCTCCATAGGATACTACTGATGGAAAAACATCTCAGAGAGTTTCTCATAAGCAGTACTTTTCCAAATACTTCAAAGTGTCTCTCTCACAGATTGCTCTTTGAATGGTCTAATCAGCAGTGCACACTCACAACAGCACATTTTTAAAAAAGCATTACAGAAAAGTCACCTTTTTGTCCAATTTGAACGGATTGCCAAATGTATGCAGCCTTCGTGGTTGATCAGGATCAAGCTCTCGGAGCGGAGAAGGTATTTGTTTTAGATACTCCTGGTAGTTTCCCATTTGTGCTATAGGTACACTGTGAACTTGATCTATCACAACAGAAGGGTTTATTAATAAATGATATTGCTCACCTTATGAGAATTTAGTCTATATCCACTTCATCCCTCCAGTTTTCAGTCTTATCAAATGCATTAACAAAATAGACGTACAAAACTCACCATTATTCTTGCCTAACTGGTATTTATAACATTGTGTTCTGAGAGCAGAAAACTTGCTTAAGTGAATCAGTATGTGTCTTGTACATTTATCATTATGACACAGAAGCAATAGTTGCCATGCATGATGTTAGTTTTCCAATGTGTCCCATAACTTTACAACAGGGTAGATGAGCGAAATAACTAGGACTGGAACAAATAACTAAAACATTACTACAAACAAAAGCTACGTTCATGCAAAGTAGTAATGCCTTGCTGCATACAGCTTTAACATAACTCTACTACTCAATTTTAGCCACACAAAACTTAACTGTTGAGACCAGCATTTTCCCAAAGCAATGGTGAACACTGGAATCAAAAAAAATCTTAAAATCCATAGGGTTTGATTCTAAACTTATGTAACTTAGTTAAAGTTGCCAAGCCTTAGATCAAGCAAAATATACACTAGCAGAAAACCCCCTAATATTAGTTTTTATGTGGTTTAACCCCCTCCCCAAAGAGCAACTCCTCTGCATTTCACATTACGTTACCACTTTATCACAGATGTTAATCTGACCTAAGTAGTGGAAGGACTAATGTAACACACTTTCGCTTGCATTGCCCTTCTCATTTTCTCCACTTATTTCATTATCTTCTGTTTGTTAAGGTGCCATAAAGCAGTGCCAGAAAGGTAAAGGAATAAATTAGCAGACTACCGAACTATTTGCTGTTGGCCTAAAAGGCAAAAGAATCACATTGGCAGGACCCAGTGAGCAAGCTTACTTTTCAACTGCTCACAATCCACTTCTATGGAGAGAGACCGTAATGTTCAGAACTGCCCTGCGATTTTTTTCTCAGGTATGTCATGAAAGTTGGGAAAAAAACAGCAACCAACAGTGAACAAAATCTTACATGAAAGCCCAAGTCTCCTCATACGGACTAAAGGACAGAGCAGTCTCTATCCTTGCCATTTTTTCTACCAATAAGTTGTTTAAGGAAAAAAAACTTAAACATGCAGTTTAATGGCAGTATCAGACATCCAGTAAGCTTTAAAGAATGCTATTTGTTACAGTCTTCATTTTTTTAGTACCAATCATATCACAATTAGGCAAAAAATAAACTGTTATCTAACCTTCATCTTGTCCTTTGAGGAACTTGCGAGTACTCTTCAGTAAATTAGATCTCATTCGTGTTAATTGATCCAAAAGATTTCTTCTGGGTATGTCATAAGCATTTCTAAAAGTCTGAGGTTTCAAATCCTACGGTTCCAGTAAATAAAGTTCCAATTAATACCATGTATGAAACACTATCTAGCATTTCAATGGAAGTATATTGAAAATAACAACATTACACACAGTGGTGCTTACCTTATTCAGCAAAGCTATTTGGAACCCAGCATACTCCTTCATATTGAGGTCTAGAGGTCTATGAGGAATTTCCCCAGTAATCCCCTGTAGCAGATGTTGAAAATCGTTCCTATGTGCCATAGACAGGTTGTGTGATCTGCTTCTGACCTTAATTCCAGTCTCTTGCGCTACCTTTTTGCCTACAGAGCCAATGACTCTATCGGACTCTATTTTGGCCTTAATTTGAAATAAATAAATAAATAAAATTGACAATATGCTCTTAAAAGGATTAGTCAGACTTATTCATTTTAAATTCCTACCTACAAGATTCAACAATGTGCTAACACACTATGACGACCATAACCAGGATGAGTGCTTAAGGAGTGCTTAAATACATAACCACTTAATGCTTACTACAATTTTAAATATAGTGAACAGTTTGTGCCTAGGTCCTCTGCATATTTCTCCTCTGCTGCCCATTATGGTTTCTAAGCACCAATATGCATGCAATGCTTTTATTTTCATAAGATGCCATAATTTAACTAATAATTCTATGCAAATCTATCTGTACTCACATAGACTGTTTTCTATGATAACAGCTGAGCATTGTAACTCTCAAAAGACTGATTCTCCCACAAATATAGTTGCAATCAATGGTATCAACTTTTTAAAAGCTTAATATGAATAGTGATAACATTAATAAATATCAAATACATGATAATACCCAATTCTGTTTGATTAGACAGACCTAACCCCCAATATTATGTTAGATTTGTACCAAAATTAAACATGTTCATAAACACCAGCTTTTTGGCAGGATACAGTTGAACAAAGAGCCAAAAGTAATTTAAAACACCTGCCAACGTTGCTTTTGCATTTTCAAATGAATTTGTAGACTACCCAAAATTTGAACATGTACTTATTAAGAATACTGAGTCTCTACTGGCAGAGCTTTTCAGAAGCTAGAAAAGCTTTAAGTACAATTAGCAGTGCATGTCCTTACACTTTCAGAGTCTAAGATGTCTTAGGTTGAGAGATTAGTTCACAGAATACTGAGCAATATGACTATGATTTAATAGGACACACTGTAAACTTCAAGAGATTTGCTTCCTCAAATAACCATTTATATTATTCTTTTTAAGAAAAAGCTGGTCCGTAAGAACTCATTTGCTAAGTCACAGTACTGTTTCTTGAAGTTTCAAGCCTACTGCATTATTTTATTATCTTGAACAAGAAAGCTTAACATGCACACTTCAACAAAAAAAGTGGAGGTAGCAGGGCAGAAATGCTTTAGCTGGTGCAGGAGACTAGTCAAAGATACAGGCCCTATTCTGAACACAATCAACAATTTCAAAAGGTCATTTGCTACTTCTATACCTGTACCCTTATTTGAGATTCTGCATTACATCAGTTTATTTTATATTTACTGAACACTTTCCATTTCATTTCACAAGCTAAAGAAAGGACACTTTCTGATTCAGATGCACAAAGCACAAATCTCTAGTTTCTCAAAGAAATGCTAGAACATCTTTAATATCTAAGGTAAAACAACATGTTTTCTTTTGGACAAAAGTATGTTACTGTGTGTACAAGTAAAAATGCTCCTTAAATACAAAAAAATCTCAATTTGTACCTCCATAATCTATCTTTATAGTCCAGTCTATCAAGTCTATATTTAAATGTCAAGTTTCCCTCCAATTCAGAAAACAAAAATGCTTTTTTTTTTCTGTTTGCTTGTGGGAAGGTATTAACTTGATCTTTCTGCTCTTTTCCTTCAAAGCCATTAAACTTGAGTATTTTAAGATTATCCTGATATTAGAATAAGTTTTTACTGCTCTTTTGCTTCAACATTACCTGCTGACTCAACTTTTTGAGATATGAAATGACACTGTAACTAAGTCCATATTCCACATTGTCAGCTATAAGGTTTGGTGCTCCCATCATTCTCACAGCTTTCTTCAAAGGCTGAAACATGGAATATATTGTATAGTCATATTTAACAAATGTTGTAGAGATACTTCAACTAACTGTATCCATTCCTAAGATCCTCAAAGGTAGAAAAGAAGAAAAACAAAGACTTTCAGGGCAGCATTTTTTGGCTGTTGTTTTAAAGCATGATTCTATGCATACAGTATCTATTATTAACAGAGATATCATTTATTTGCGAGTCACAGCGGATGAAATTTTCATAACATTCAGGTCTCAAGCCTTCCACAGGACTCCAGTGAAAACAGTAAGTATCACTATGCATGAAGTTTAGCTATTCTTTCTTAAATTAATACGTATTCTACTTGAAATAGGGAATATACCCATAATGGAAAGATAACTATAGTTACATAACAAAGTAGAAATTTTAACACAGTAGGTCTTCTTACCCCAAGATAATAAGGAGGCATAGTCTTCAAATAGCTTTCAAATGACTGTCGCCATTTCAACGTAGGCTTTGCCTTGTGTACTTTAAACAAGTCATCTAAAGGTTATAAAAAGAGACAAAATGAAAGATATATCTAGACAGCACTGCACCTTCTTTTCTAATAAAAGAAACTCTCAAAGAAATGCCAATTCCTCAATGCTTATATTAATACATATATTTTAACAGATAACTAAACTAAATAAACACACACAAGATTAATGCTGCAGCCCGAAGATGGAACCTGACAAATTAGTTATCAAATTGCATTGGTAATTGAGAGAACAGATTGTGAAAAATGGCTCCTAAAATAATGAAAGAAGTGAGACCAAAACATACCTGAAAGAAAGATGATTAAATAAATCACCTTATACAGGCTGAGTTATGAAAGTCAGCCAATTGGTGACAAGTGAAACAAGTTACTGATGACAAATACATTGCTCAACATTCTACCTTTCTACAGGTGTGTGAGTAATACTGGCATTGATATCTAAATAGTTTACTGCAATTAATTTTTCAATTGCCTACCATTTGAGAAAATTTTTATGAAGCAGTACTTACCTAGCAGCGGAAGGAGAACCGGATAATTGTAAGGCATCACAAATAAATTCACACAATTCAGCGCTGTACTAGCTTTCAAGTAACCAAAAGGATGACCAAGTTCACTGTACTTTGCACTATTGCTCACATATACCTACAATAAACCACATTGTATTGTATGTAAATACAAAATACTGTGTGCTGAAATTTCACATCTTATTTTGATTTATAGAATAAAGTCTATGCAAACCCACATTCTGTAAATAACTTCAGTTCAGCATGCACTCTACTTGCCTGCCAGCAGGTCTGAGGAGATTTTCTCTCCAGGATAAACTGGGTCAGTGGTGAAGGTTCTAATTCGTATTTATCAAAAGGCAGTTTGTCAATGACCATCGGTTCACAGTCAGTACAGGAGAATTTCACCACAGGATGAGATGTGCGAGGTGGCTAAACATAAGCATTCCACTGTTAATAAATCTGCACAATGATTAAAATGCAACTGTGCTATGACAACTAAAGTAATACAGGTTCTTTGAAAACGGACATATTTAAGGAGCCTATTCAATACAGGATTCATATTTATTGTTAATGAGCCCTAAGCAATTAATTTATGACATCAGCACTGTCTTAAAATCTGAAGGAATCTTACTTTCTAAATAAATGCCAATTATTTTGCCTACCACATCTAGAACAGTATGCAAGTAAAACTTCTTGCACATACACAAAAACTTTGCAAATGGAAGTAAATCCCACTGGACACCAAAAAGAAAAATCTTCAATGCTACTCTGAGGCATGCACATTTTTATTCCCCACAGAAGGAGGCGCTGTACATCTGCATTTGGAGACTTCCCTTCAGCACTTTTCCTTCTTGGCAAATTTAACAGCTACAAAATTCAAACTGAATTATAATGACCAAGAGCAGCATGAATTCAGAAAAGACAAGCTTCAGAAGAACTCACATTTTAACTAGACCTGTGAAAAAAATATTTCAATTCAAGCAACTTAAGTGTTTGGCTTTTAATCTTTTTATTAATCACAGGGAAAAGGTCTCTGTGCCTCAAGTATAAGTTAACAACATATTTGAAATTTCTTTTGCTGAAACAGAAAGCTGGGTTTTTTTGTGTGTGATGAAAATGGAGCTGTACGCCTTCCACTGAAGGGTTTTCAGGAGAAGAACGTAAGCTCTTATACTTACCCTGAGCCTCCTTCAAGGCCACTAGAATCTGGGGAAGAGCTCAATTGGGAAGCCTCCTTCCGTTTACTCTCTTTATGAGAAAGTAACTAATAAATACATAAGGTGAACCAGGGAAACACAGGGTTTCTTGGACCTTCCTACCACCTCACCTTGAAAGTAATTTTTCTACATCTATAAGCTCTAACCTCTTCCTTTTAGGATGCGCCACCCAAATGTTATCTGCCCACAGAGCTGGTCTTGCCTTGACTGTCTCCACTCTGAGGAAGGTCTACTGTCCAAGCGCACACAAAACAGGAGGCCCAACCAACTGAAGGAACTGGAATTCTCTTCAAAGAAGATGCCTCCAATAAATAGTTGTGGTGGACTTTTTGACCAAGCCGTGAAGCAGTTATACTAGGAATAAAAAGGCTGCAAAAGAAGTTGAATGCTAAGACTTGAGAAGTCCAATAACCCTTGGCTGGACAGCAGAACTATTTTTACCTCAGAGCAGTGGGAGCAGCCATTTACGTGTTGATCTGCCAACATAATTATTAGCAGGCTTCCATATACATTTAAGAAAGCCTTGATACTATCATTACCTACAGTACACGAAACAGTTGTTGGGGTAGGACTGTTTGAGACAGCTCCACTGTGGATCAGGCAACAGGGAGGAAAAGAAAAATATCTTAACTATGGACCCTTAAGTAAACAAGAGTCACAACATATACTAAGTTTTAATACTATATTTTCAGAACAGCAAGGAAATACAAGTCTTTAAATACTATCAGTAAACTTAGCACCCCAACATTGCATAAGGAAGGTTCAATGAGGAATTCCAATTGATGGTAACAGGAATTTAGCTGCACATGCAATAATCCAGTGCTTTATACAGTTGAGAGCTATACATGCTACAACTGAGAGAAGAATTCTTTCTCATCGTCTCACCATTTGCGTAAGTCAACCTCATGTTTTTAGCAGATTTAGTTCAACAGCTCTCCACTTGGCAAGATCTATTTTAGCAATCTCAATCAGATCTGCAGTAGCAAACTGTACTGACTGTATACAGTGAATGGAGGCAGATAAGCCATTGGTAGTGATTACAGGGAGTACACAGGACAGTTTTCCTACAGAGCAGCTTTTTAACACCCCGTACACAATGGTTTGCTTTCTAAATGGCTATAGAAGATCTACTTTATTCATATACATCAGCTTGCTTTGTAGTTCAGAAGGGCATCCACATCTTTCAAGGAATGTGGCCACAGACACCACCAATATCAAACTTGTAAACATGACTAAAATTTCATACTTGTATCACTCCTCAACAACCTGTATTTCAAAGGACTTTATATATTTTTTCAAACAAAGGAGATAAAATTTATGAAAAGTTCAATGAGTTTGCTAGTCAGCACACTAGTTTCAGATAAAAAAAACACAAAAATTCAGTAAAAATACTCATGAAATGTACAGAACAATTACATGCCTGCATTATTTCTACTTTAATGATTTTCAAAGATTAGCAGAAATACAAGAATACATTATACTATACTAATAAGTAGTTCTCAGACCAAACAGAAGGTAGCGACATACACTTTTATGAAAAATAACAAATAAAATTAATTGTGGGTAGTATTTAAAAAAAAACAAAGCAAGTGTCTCTACTTGGGACAAAATTGAAGGTACGGCTACACTGCACAACAGTAGATGAAATTACATTCACCTGCTAGAATGAAGACAAGGATTCAAAATTGGGAAGTTCACACAATTTTCTATTAATACCATCCACAAGGCAAGAGAATTTGGTAGGCTATTATCAAAGTGCCACCTTATTTCTGGTTTGATATTTTACCAGAGTTCAAACAGAAACACTACATGTTAGGTTACAGGCAGTCTCTTAATGCTTCAAAGTTACTAAAAAGTAAAGGCCATAGTATTATTTGCTCATCAGTAATTTAGCCAAGATAACTGCCACACAGATTTACATGTGTGATTCCTTCTTGGGTTACACTGCTTTTATGGTTGCTACAATGAAGTACGTATCTCAAGATTTAAAAATCAGTGACTAGGAAATCCTAGAATATTCCCACACACCCAACCCCTTTCCTTTAACTTCAGTACATACCAGCGTTGGAGAATTTTGATCTGGCCAAAAGGATTCAGGAACAGGCCAATGACCTATAGGAACCCCAGTTTTAGGGTTTGGTCTGACATAAATAAGTTTATGACAGCTGTGCCAAGGTTGGGGTCCAAAGGGTCTAGATATATCCACCTGCCCATCTACAGAAAAAAAAAAAAAAAACACACAGCTTTGAGTCAGAATAGTGTTAAACTCAGAGTATTAAACAACTTCTGTGAAGAGTTTGAGAACTATACCCCCAGGGAAGCTCTTTGTGCAGTTAATATTATTTCTAAGAATAGCAGATACTTGTCAGTAAGCATTTCTGCAAAAACCCAGAAACTATGAGAAACCAAATAAGCACTGAATGTTTACAGGATCAGAGCTGAGAAAGCCAATTATCCAGAGCCCTTCATAATAATCAGTTTCTTCCTCCTCCCATTGCTATTAACAGATAACCTTCAAATCTCCATGCATAAAAAAACCTGATACACACAATTAATACTGCTGGACTAACTGTTTATTGCAGCAAAGCAGGATCTAAAGAGTCCCACAAAGACTTCCCAGCAACATCCTAAGAGGGACCTAGCTAAACCATTTAGAACAAGAAGTTAAGGCTGCAGTTGTATTTGCTATTTTCACTCTTAATGCAGCCATTTTACTATATTAAACAAAAAAGGCTAAATGTATAAACCCACAGTATTTCCATGTCAGGCTATTTACACTTCTAGTTGGTTGAAAACTACTGCTTAAAACTCATGAACCCATTCAACTATACTTGACTTGAATAACTGTATTTAAGACTACCTGAGTAATAATACCAAATGCGGAGGTTTAACATAGTGTCTAGCAGCTATAGCCAGTATTTTGAAAAAAGTACAACAGAATTTCAGACGGTCAGCAGGTCCTTTTTGTAGTAATGTCTTTAAATTGCAACAGTTTTCCATTAGTCTTGGCAACTATTACATTAAGTTCACTAAACTATATTGATAGTCATCCCTGCCATTTGATATCACAGTGTAAAAAATTGCAAGTACCATCAATTGGTGAGGGATCCGGTCCAGCTTTTTCAAAATTTATTACCACTCCACTTTGCACTTTTTGCACCAATGACTCAAGACACTGATTCAGCATTCTTGGAGAGCATACACAATATGATCGACCTAGAACAAAACAGTCAAGGTTAAGGTTGCTCAGTGTTTCTGCCCTTACTTTAACTTGGATCATTTAAAACTGTTCACCCACGACACACATTGATTTATGTATGGATCACTGATTTAAAGCTTCTCCCGAACACTCCCTCTTTGTTTAAGCAGCAAGGCAGCCTAGTGAAGCAGTGCCGGTGTTACCTGCACCTCATTGGAAGTGTTTGGGTTTTAGCCCCTTAATGACTTTAACTCAAATTCTTGGTTGCATACATGGAAAATGGGCTCCCCCTTGCGACAGACATCAACATTTAACTGTCCACGAATTTCGGTCAAAGCACCGTTAGTATAGCCTACGTGACAGTCAGAAAGAAGTGGAATCAAACCCTTTTGGAATGCTTTTTAAATCCCTTTGTTTGCTCTCTATCACAACCATATCACATAGATGTGTCAAAAGAATCATTGTATTTTTAATATGTGATGTAATCAAAAACTTTTACAAACAAAATATATGATTAATGACTAAGTATGATCTGGAAAGTCATTTCTAAGAGATTAAGAATATGAGTTATGATGGATAGAAAAGTGTCAAATTTGCAGAATAATTATGCATCCCACATTGACGAAATTCTGTATTGCATTCTGCATTCCTTCACTTCTGGCTTGTTTAGATCAGAGTATAACAGGAATTTAGAAAAACTGTACTGCAGAACAGACTCAATTCTTACAATTTCTAATTGCGATACCAAAATGCATTAGAAAAAAATGTTTTCTCCTCTAAAAAAAAAACTGCTAAAGAAAGTAGATTCACACCCTTCCAAGACAAGTTACGTTCAACTGTCTGTAGCTTTAATGCAATGAGTGTCTTTAGTTTTGTTATATCAGAGTTCTGATATAACAAAATATAGAAATTATATCATGTATTATAACATAAAGAACTTAGAAATACTTATTCCATGACATGTACATGATTAATAGAGCTAAACTGAATGTATTTTCAATTTCAAAAGTATCGACTTGTCAAAGGAAACCAGGGCACTCACCTCCTGTGACTTCGCACATAGGTGTGATTGCAGAGTCATCCACCGGTACCCCTGTCATCTGCTCCGATTCCGGTGCTGTAATGCCAGGCAAACGAAGAACCAAAGCAAATAACCTCTGATCCCATCGAAAGGGTTCCTTAGTTAACTCACTTCCAGGTAGAGGGGAATTGAGAGGTAAATGGAGCTGAAAAGGAATTTAAATGTCTGAATATACTACTTTAAAAAAAAAAAAATCACCTTACATAGTGATGGCAATTCACTCTTCTTATACACATTTATAACCCCTCCACAGATTTATAATTTGATTCAAATACTGGACGTTAAAAGCAAGAAACCCATCATTTAATCAACACTTCAAACATCTCAAGGCAATATGATGCACGAAGTTGAGAATTACAAACCAAGTGGGAACAACCACTTTTTAAAACTGATCTAAACTTCAGAATCAATAGAATATTTGCCTTAGAATTTCACCAGTAAGAACTGTTTCACTGTAGCATTCGTTAGTTCAAACAATTTTTTGCAGAACAGGCCCATTCTCAGCTCAGTCTTTTCCTCGATGCTTCAAGATAAAAAGCACAACTGAATGAAAAGGTAATGTTAAGCTAAGACTCCTGCAGAAGAAATGTAACTTGGGTACAGTTGCTCAAAAATATCTAGCTGCCAGGATCAATAACTCCAAATAACTCAGCTTCAACAAGTGAACTGATGTGGTAGTTATCTTATAGAATCAGAAGGCAGAGATTTTGCATAACATGGGTATATCCCACAACCAAACTCATGCTTTAAGTAAAAATCAAAGATTAAGATTAAAATCAATAGTGAAACACAAAATGAGGTCTCACTTTTAGGTAATAGATAGCAACAGCCAGAGCTACCTACACAAGGAAGAATTGCTTGCCATGCACCATTGTGTTGCCTGTCCGTGTAGAACTACACAAGAGTTTTAGTTCAGAATAGTGAAGACACCATCCAGGGACATACAATACATGAGAGCATTTCTTTTTGCTTTGATTCCCAGAACAGACAGTAAAGAGATTCAAATTTCAGGCTTCAAGCATGCTGCATAAAAGCTACAGCCATGCTCAGGATATTGTTTATTAACCACTAACAGTAACTGCCAGAGAGACTAACAGAACATCTAAAATTCCTAGAGCTAGCAGTAGTTTTATAACAAGTTAACTGAAACAAGGAAAAATAAAAAAAACAATGCTTTAGCTTCTAAGGGACAGCACAAGGCATTCAGAGAACTCTAGCCTCTCTTTTTGCATCCAGAAACCTCAGAGATTAGTGGGAAAAAGCAAGCATATCAAAACATTCAACTACAGACACCCTGAATAGACAGACTAGACTTATAACAAATAATTACAAATTTCAGAAAAATTTGATAAATCCCGGAATGTCAGTAAAAGCAAAATTCTCATTTCATCTGCAGCACTGCAGCCATAAAAGGGAAGAAAAAAGTCTCCAAAGCAATGACTCAAGTGGTGCGAACAGTTCCATTATCTGGCCAAATACAAGGGTTAAGCCCAAAAGCTGAAACAAATTCAACGCTTTGTCAAACACCTTCCTTCTCATGCAGCATTCAAAAAAAAAAAAAAATCCAAATTCTCAACCTCAACTCCATGTTAGCAAAGGAAACTAGTAGTCTGTTCCAAAACTTGATGCAAGTCCACAAAAGCACCCACGTCAAATTGGCTTCATTTTTAGTTCATAGGGATTAGGTTAAAGAGTTTGCAAGAAGCTGTGGAAAAAGATTTTTTGTTTCCTTGTTTTTAAGGGATGAACTTGAAAGCATTAAATCTAATTTCCAAACTGGAAACCTCAGCTATTTCTATTTACATAATTGCAAGCATCCCATATTGGGAAAAATACCTCTCCTCGTGTTTGAAAAATAATCAATTTATCGATACAATCTCAAAGCCAGGAGCAAATATGACAAACCCACTCTTGCAACACTTGAGTAAGAATCAGAACACTTTGGACTTTTCAGTGCACCTGACGCTTCGTCCTGAATTTCTGCTTTTGCTGATGCAAGCAGAGAGTACATGTGAGAAGAACACCATTTTCCCCAAATGCTCCATGTGAAATTGGTCAAAGGACACTCAGCTATGTACCTGGTTTATTACTGATTCACACGCATGTCTTTCCCCTTTTCACACAAAGAGCCAGCAATGCTTGCTTGGCAAAGGAAACGCAGTTAAAAGATTGTAAGAGGACTGAATTGCAAGCACTACACTGTCCTCACTTGGGGCTATTATTAAGGAATGCCATTCACCAAACTTTGCTACTTAGATGTGACTGAAGAGATTTACTAGCTCTGAAGAGTACACTTCATCTGCAAAACGTACCCATGTAACAGCACTGTTTTTCTTCAGACAGCATATAATTTTAATATCTATTTATATGTAAAGTATCCCATTGAACACTGCACTGACACTATCCTGAGTTCAGTTTATCTCAAACCGCAAAAACTTTCTTTGGCTCAGCTACTTACATGGAGACAACCCCAAAACCAAACAGTACTCAGGAGCAGGCCACTGCATTACGTACATATTACTATCAGAATTGTTTTCAAACTGTAAGACAACATGCAAAGCCATCCGCATCAAGTCAAATGTCCTCACTTTCCTCCTCACAGTTTAATTCCAGTTAAATTTAACATCCACGTTACTGAAGTTTCATATTCAAACCAGGCCTCATTCTCCACAAACATTAGTAACTTGGTCTTCTCACCTCCAGTCACTTTTTTCTTTAACTGATATTGTATTACCATAGCAACTGCATACATAGCAGAAAACAAGAGGGGGCTTAGAAATGTGCACCTTGCATTTAATTTCTCTTTCCCCACACATATTTCCATATGAAGGCATGCACATCTTTTCCTCTTTGTCCTTCCTATTGGTTGCTGAGAAAAAGACAGACTGAACAATTTAAATGGAGGTTACAGAATCATAGAATGGTTTAGGTTGGAAAGGACCTTGAAGATCATTGAGTTCCAACCCCCCTGCAGCAATGGTCTTCAACGTGTTGTCTATATATAATCACACACAAATGTCCTTCCAGCTTAGTACTAAAAAAAAGCTGGTTTGTCTCAACACTAGTTTGTAACCCTACCATTTCCATGGCATGGTGGTTGGTGAAAGAGCGCAATGCTCTTCTGGCCAGGACTGCACATACAGGCTCTTACATTACAATGGCAGCACAAACACTGCTTAAGCCGTAGTACTTAGGTAATTACAGGCAGCTCTGTGTTGGGAAGTCTCATAAAAGGTTTTTACACAATTGGGTACTCAATAAAAAAAATCCATACAGAAGCAGTCAACTTCTTTGTCTTTTGTATCTAAAATATTATTTAAAAAAAATAGTCTATCTGGAAGTAACCTCCTTGCAGGCTTTTCTGGTATCCATAAAAAGACAAGGCACATCTAACATTCCAAGCAAATGCAACATTTCATCCTCAGAGGACTGAAGGACAAGCAACAATGTTCAAGCCCAGCTGAGAAAACAAGCCCTTGGATAGACTGCGAAACTCTACTTAAGATTTAACCACAGCATTACGTTTTCCTATGTTTTTCCATCCAATCTTATGCAGTCCAATCTTATACACAGATAGAAAGTCACAAATTGTTCTTCCATAGGAAATAATACCACACCATGTGATCATAAGACACACCCCATCAACGACATGATATACTTGGCCATTCTGACCCCAGCATGTGCACACTCAGCTGACAGTTACACAGAATTAACACATCAGGAGCACTGGGGCTCAGTGCCAAATGCTGTGATCCTGGCAACCACTGCTAAGAGGAGTAACATGGATGAGGAAGGATGGGGACGTACATCCAGTGAGATCTGCCACATATTTCTTGCAGAATGTTTGGAAATAAAGATTTTGAGATGGAGGAACTATGATTGAAAGTACTGTGGAACATTTGCAGTTCCTAATTACTCTTGAAAGTGAGCAGGACCTTGTCACTCGTTACAGTTATCACAGCAGGGGTGCAAGATGATCAACCCTGGGAACAATCAATGTGACAATACCAAACAATTCTGGGATAACAAGTCAAGAAAATCACTGATTCCTCCTGTAAGAGTCTCTTATAACTGGAAGATCAGAAGAACGGCAACACAGAGAAGCAGCATTGCTCATACTTTTTGTTTGCATAATCATTCATCAGAACATATCAATTGGTCAATAACCCAGCTGCAGTCTGGCAAACAGGAGTTTAATGCCTCCTCTTAAAACAGAGGGTATGTAGAAAGAAGACAAGGGAAGACAGGCCAGCAGCTGCAAAACTGAAGTATGACATTTTATTTCATAACATAAAGAGGAATAAGAGAAATCCCCTCAAGCAATCAAACACTTGTTAAAGGAAAGATCGTGAAGAGCTAACACCAACTTTGAGGGATCAATACAGAAGTGAAAGCCACCCCAAGAGGAATCCATAGCATGAGACCAATAATTAAATGAGGGTATTCCAAGAGTATGAGCTGACCCCTTCCTCAAGTTATGACTGGGACAAGTGAATCCAGGGAAGAACCTGGTCAACACACCCTGCTGAATGTAGAACTGATGCTGGCACACTTCAGCACATCAGCACTGGTGCATTAGAAGTCAGTGCCAGAAGGAACAGGACTGAAAATCCTACTAGCTTCTGCCGGTGGAGATTATAATTGCATAGACTGCATCATTTCTGTCTTCAGTCTGAAGAACCACATATATCAGAGACAAGGTAGTGCTGAATAGGTAAGGCTCTTTATCTGCAAAACCCATATTAAATTCCACAAAGGAAGAGGACATCTGAAGAATTCAGCAAGAGCTCTGAAGCAGGGTTTAAGCTTGACTGCTTCACACTAGGGCAAATGAAAGTGTTCCCATAGTGATAAAGCTGATTTCATTGGTAAGAATGCAAATATTCACCTGAATGACAGTTTTGAGAAAATTTGCCTCCAGGTTCCGTGCTGGCTTCACAGGCTTTCCAAAAACAAAGTTCTGTCAGTTCTCTTGTATGTAAGTTTTAAAAGAACTAAAAATATACTGCCTTAGCCCATGATAAGAGCTTTACATAGGAAGAAAAAACACTGTTGTTGTGGCCAGTGGGATATGATCACTTCCAACACCAACTCTGAAAAGCCTCTCCAAAGTCAAACCCAAAGAACAGAAGAGACATTTGAAAGTGCCCGAAAAGCTTTGTTATTGAACAGAAGAGCAACAACAGACTTCCTTATCTCCAGGGTGGTGTTACTGTATTAATTCTGCTTCCTTTCTGCATGTCCAATTTGAGAGTAACTGTAACGGACACTCAAGCTAGGCTAAGAAAAATTCCAATCAATAGGTCACATGTTGGCAAAAGCAGAAGATCATCCCTGAAAGACAGAAACACCCTTGGATACTTTGTTCCCCTACTCTTTGATAGCATTAAGGATGTTCCTACCGGTACAGCTACAGCAAAAGAGAAAAAAATTCACATCCATTGCTGGGTATGGAATATATAGCCTGTAAACACATGTGCAAGAACACTCAAAGAAACTTGCATTTTGTCTTGCAGGAAATAAAAGCAGTGGTCACTTTCAGTTCCTTCAGAAGGCAGTTTGATCATTTACTAAGAAATCATTAGTTCACTATCATCAGTGGAGCAGATTCTGAATCTCTAGAATGCAGTTTAACAATTGATATCAAATCAAGTGTCAAATTTGGCCCAATGTCACTATCACGACACTGAAACCCTGGGCATAGCACAGTTATCTGTCAGCACCACTCATGAGCCAAACCTAAATTTAGTAGATTAAAGCAGCCACCAGAAAACCCATTTTCTCAATGTAAGTTACAACAATTTAAGGATGTGAACGTGTGACCAAATAGTTGCCTGACCATAAGAAAATGTTGTCTTGTGGAGACTAAGATGAAAAAGTTGTACCCACATTTGAAAGAAAAGGAACACAAAAAACTTGCAAGCTATAAAAAAAAATCCTGACTCTCTCTAGTTGTAAGAAAAAGAGCTCATGACAGCCAGTAGAGCTTTCTTACCTATATCATTTTGGATAAACGAACAAGATGAGAGGAAATGTAACATAGAATCATAGAACCATGTACATTAGAAGGGACATATGAATGTTATATAGTCCAGAACCTTCTGATTGCTCAGGGCTTCATCCAACTCAATTTTGAGCACCTCCAATAATGGAGATCTTGCAATCACTGAACAACCTATGGCAGTGTTCAGTCACCCACACAGTTAAAATTTTTCTTGCTATCCAATCAGAATTTCCCAAGGTACAAGTTGCAGCTGTTGCCTCTGTTGTCAGCCCTGTGCAACTCCAAGAAAAGCCAGGCTCCCTCCCCCATTAAAGCTGTTGCAGATGGTGGTAAGACATCCCCCACAGACTTCTCTTCTAAAGGCTGAGCAAACCCAGTTCTCTGCTTCTACCTCGATGTCACATGCTTCACCCCCTGAGCACCTTGGTGTTCCTCACTCCAGGATGTCAATGTCAGATTTTACAAGCTAGTCACATGACAGCAGAGAAGTTGCTTCTCCTCAAGAAAGGACTTACACAACTAAGTGATTACCCAATTACTTCTTAAAAAAACCCAAACCAATATTCTGCTGCTAACAGCACTAAATGTTGTAGAAGGCTCTAGAAGTGTCACGCTACCCTCTGCTCACTGACAATCACTGTAAATATGAGGCTGCTATTTTACTCAGTATTTTGGACCACACCAAATCAATCCCTGGATTAAACTGAAAATAGTTTATTGGGTAAAAAAATATGATGAAAGTGAGGTTACAATCTACTTGGTATGGATCCAGGCATTCCCCTTCAGTTACTGGCTATGGCTATTTGTTAGTAGTCCACATAGAATTATCAGGTCATTCAACTTTCTTCCTCTAAGTCGGATACATTACAAAAACATTCCAATACCACTTTCCATTCAAACTACTTCCGTAAGTGCTGTAAGAATGTGATATAATAGGAGAAACTTGAGTAACTAATGAACAGCAGTGAATGACAAGTTAATCTGTATGGTCAAGTGTTGTGTACCACATGGAAAAGTCTGAATCCTTAAGCTTTAGAACAAACCTTTAGGTATTAACGTTTTCCCTGAAAAGGGAATGAGCACAGGGATTTGTTATTGTTGTTTGGTTATTTTACTACTCCATGGAGTGGGCACTGAGATGGTCAGACCAGTCCTATCACTAGTGACCTTTTCCATCTTTTTAAGGAAAAAAAATTCAAAATGGCCAGTCAGTTAAAATAATTCAATGCCTCATCATTTGCTATAGCTCTGAGTTTGCCAGATGTCTCAGCAGGTACTCCAGTATACTAAGATCTGGTGTTTTAAACTGTTCTACAGATTTAATTTGAAATACATTTCTTCCGCTCTTATCTTGGATTATAAGGACACAACCAATTTGATTATAATCACTTTAAGAGCCCAGTGTGAAAGAAATACATATTTCACACGCTCCCTAGTGGCCACATCCTTTGGGAAATCACTACATTAATTTGGGTCTATACATAAAGAACTTATATCTAGACCAGTTAAAGACATTAACGCTTTACAGAAATCAATTTCCTTTGCTAACATACCTGAAAAGCTATGAAATCCCTGGATAGAAATAGCAAACTGAATCTACTATACAGACCAACAGTTGTACTACATGCTTCTGTCATATGTGATAAGGAAAAAGAGCTACTCAGATTTTTGTAGTACTATTGCATAAAATTACTTCTAATTAAAAGAAAAAAACATGCAAATTTAAGCTATTAGTGAACATACTTTTGAGGAGCCATTCATGCTCCTACTGTAAACAGTATTCTAACACAACGTTTAGTACACATCATTTTAAACAAAGGTCAGATCTTACCTCTTCCTGTATCCCACTGGTAGTAGTTAATTTACTTCCATCAGTAACTGTTATAATTATTGCTGGCTCCAGAAAAAAGGGGTTTCGTCCCTAAGGGGGGAAAAAAAAAGCAATTTCATTTAAAATGATGTAACAAATTCATAAGCTTCTGTTCAGTCATTAAGTGGCCACTGATACCCACCGACAAAATGATGAGGCCTGAAGTACTTATTCTCATGTACTATTTAGTACAGTGCTGTGGGTTTCAGAGCCTTTTGGCAGTTAGGCCATGTAAAGCTAGACACTTGATATATCTGTATTCAATAAATGCATACAGAAACACGGCAAAAATGGTTAATGTGAGACTTCAAGAACAATAGGTACTGCAGTATTCTGACAAGCTAGCAGCTGTTTAGAGGAGCGACTGCCTCTTCAAACCAGAGATACTTCCAATTCCTCCTATTCCAGGGATGATTTTATGCATGCTTTAATTACGGTGACCAACTAAAGAATTTGCATAATATCTTGTGATCACAATCGCCAGGTTAAGAACTAATACTCTATGTATTAAGGAAAAATCTGACATGAGTAGTACCAGTTACATTTTGGCCAAGGTGGTTCAACCACGCATGCAAGACTTCAGAAACAAGTACTTGAAAAATAAATGATTCATATAGAAAGTGTATCTAAGATAGAAACAGATACAAGGTAAGACATTCTGTGACTCCACTAAGACATTCAAATAGTTTAGCTGTAACAAAAAAACTTCGGTTTGCTATTGGCACTTCCTTTTCCTACCTCCAGTACACTAGGAACCTTCTGTCCCTCCTGAAAAAGAGGATCCCAAAGTAATCCATGTACATGTCAACTCCAAGCCCAGGCAGCACATTCCACTCTAGCTAGAGTTAGACGGACTGGATAAAAGCTACCGCAAGCTTTTGTTTAGTGGGTCCTACTCTCTATTGCCAAGTTTAAGGACTCATTTTTCTTCAGAAAACAATAAAGAAAAATACAACTAGATCCACAGTCTAGTTCTGCTTATAAAGACAAACTATCTCATGAATGCTTATAAATTACTCTAAAAATATGGAGAGAACTAATAGGTTTTAAGAAAAAGACCTTTAAAATCCATTTTTTAGAATCCATTTAATATAAAGGATCAGCTACTAATTGTGTGCTTAGAACAGAAATATCACCTAACAATTTGAAATATATTTGGTGACGGTTGTCCAGTTTGAAGTGGCAGCACCACTTTTACAGTGATCAATTTACTATATGCCAAAAGAAAAATTAAAAAGTTATTTGCTCAATATTTTTTCAAACCTTCGTGAAAATCCTAAAATTTTCTTTTAAAACAGCACACCATTGCTACAGACAAAAAATATATGCAAAAATAAAATTAAACAGTGAAGATCAATCTCTCCCATTAAAGCAAAGCTAATGCAAATTTAAAAATTACTCAAAAGAATTTAAGGACTCTCAAAATACACTCAGTTTTAATTAAAATAATTTCTTAAGAATATTTAGCCTTATTTAATTCTGAAGAACAGTTATGGCATGTTATTCTGCCAACTAGTAGTTCACCAGAACTGCAAAACCTCAGCTGGAAGCTAATTACATTGCACTGAAATAATATTGAAAGCAGGGTTTCTAACTGGAAGAGAAGGATATTATTCTCATGAATACGGAACATAGAAATACTTTAATCCTATGGCTAATAAATGATTGTAAAAATAATTTCACAATTGATAAAAATAACAAGATTTTGGATTTAGAATGTCATAAGCAGTGCTCTTTAGGTCAATATTCAGGTCCAATGTGAAATACAAGTATTAAAAATTTCGTCTCTGACAACCTCTATTATCCAGATACCCTTATTATTTTGAACATTTTTTTGTACCTCAACTATAATCTTCACCAATTTTACCCATTTAAAGTTTAAGCCTTGAATTTAAACATTTTGGGCTCAGAATTATTACGAAATTATAAGGAAGGAAACAAGAAATGTTAAGCTTGAGCTCCCCCACTAAGTCTCTGGGGGAGAAATTACTTCATCCTCAGTCTATCTTTTATAATTTCTCAAGCATTTTACCTGTACAATGGATGACCTGCAAGACTTTAAGTCAAGAATCAACTCATATAGCAACATATTTACAAAAGCAAGAATCTCTTTTTACCAACACAAGAACAACATTAATTTGGAGCCAGAGTAACAATTTGAGAATCTCGGACCCCAAAGACAAAGTAACCCACATTTCCACATGTATCATCTCCAGGATAACTGTGGAAACACTAGCAGTGCACTGGTGCAGAATGCTTCACACTTGTTTAATAAGGCAAAGATTCCCCTTAAAATCTCTTCTTCACTAGCTAGACATGAAAATACAGTAAACTTGAGTTCATCAACTCATCAATACAGCTATAAATATTATCCTTTCTAGAAAGAATTTAAGAAATCAAGTCACAGAGTACACGATTCACCACTGAATTATTTAAAGACAAGTGAACAGACCTGAGTTCACTTAGATGTACCTAGGTTCACAGCTCCATGCAATTTAGAAACATGAAACAAGTACCTACGTTCCACCTAAAGGAGCAGAAACATAATCAGAATATATCAAGGAAGAATTTCAGACAAAATGTCAATCATTGAGGTTTACTATTTTTGACTGAAAATTTCCATGTCATTAATTCTTAAAGAACACCACTGACTCTTCTGACGCTACTCCTCACCTTAGCTATATGAAGGCATACAAAACCAGTATTGTCAAGTATTCCTAAAAAAAAAAAAAAAAAAAAAGGCCAAGTCTTATTTATATAAGCTCTCAAAACTCAGTAGTAAATTTGGCAAAATGAAATTCCAGAAGACTTACACTTACCAATTTTTTAAAATAAACCACAGCAGTTTTGTCAACTGCCATTTTAGAACTTTATTTCAATCTAATCAAACCCAATCTATTTCCTTTAGAAATATACTGATAAAATAAAACACTACAACTTTACGCATCTTAGAAGTATCATATTCTTCAAAATACATAGCAACACCATAGTGGATGCATATGTGAATGCATATGAAATCAATACAGCACAGCTCAATTATTTTAGTTATTTCAGTTACACAGTGAAACAGTGAGTGACAGAGCACACACTACCAGCTCTTTGGCAACTTACAGGTATGCTGAAATGCACTGGAAATCAGCTCAGCATACCATTACCAGCTTGTAAATAACAAGCCTGTTTACAACTTACTCTGACAACTACCTAATCACCATGAGGTTTTGTTCATTTCAAAAGCAAAAATAGTCCAGCAGCTAATTTTAGCATCATCTTAAATTTCCACACAGGAAAGTCAAAGATAGAAAGTGTGAAACCCCGAGTTCTTACAGTAAGTAGGGCAAAGATCAACTTGGCCTTAGTACCAATACCCTGGGAAACATCACTTGTAATTTAATCTAGCATTATATAGGCCTATTCTAACAAGCATACACGCCAAGATACTTCTGTTCTTGTGTTATCTGTTTTCAGACACATTATAACCACTGATAGTGGATAAACATCTTAGAGTCTAGAAACTCAACTGCTACATTTAAACTGTGGCAGTTTGAGTCCCAATTTACTACTCAGGCTACAGTAAGCTGAAAAGTTATTTTCAAGTTTTATTTTAAAGGTTTTTTAAATAGATTTACTTATAAACATGTCTTTTGGAAAAACTAAATAATGTTACTTATTTTTCCAGCTGAAAATTCAGTGGCAACTAGCTCCCACAGGGACTTCAGCTAATTGCATCATAGAAGCAAATTGGCTCATTTGGTATCCTTGAAAGTCTAAGTAGCTGCTAGAGTAATCTGATGGCAAATTCCTTTCAATTCCTTTCCCTCTGAAGGTTCCTAGCAGTGGTGAAAAAAGTGCTAAGTGAGAAGCATCTAAGGTTTTAATGGCTGATCATCCTGTCCAACCACCCAGTATTGTAATGTGCCACAAGAGGGTTTTTTCATTCACCTGCAATCTGCATTTTCAAGGACAAATATGCACCAAGGTGACAAAAAACCCCCCACACGCCTCTCTTTGAAAGTAAGTTATTTAAAAATCAGCATCAATACCAGAGTAATCTTGCAAGCTTGCTAGGCTAAAAAGGAACAAGAGATTCAAAGCCTTAAAACTTATCTGTTACACAACATGCATTCTTTTGAACAATTTGACAGCTTCACGACTATTTGTTCCAAATCACAATGCAACTCAAGTTACACTGGTTGCCATTTCTTCAGTCTCCAGCTGAAGTAGTTCTGTGTTGAAATACAAAGCAAATACAGAGCTGTGAGCACCACTGAGTGCCACACGGCTCACGCAGGGTGACAGTAAGAGGCAGAGCCAGCCCAGCCCAGCCCAGCTTGCGTGATGTTCTGAGATGGAGCCTCAAAGCAAGCCAGAAGTGTATCAAATTATCAAGACACATTATTGTCTGGTAAAGACTCTCAAAACTAAGAATTCACTTTCATAGGCAAGTAGGCTTAGCAACAAGTTTCAGCATGACTGATTAATACATTAATGGATTACTAATTTTTTTTTTTCTTCTTCGAAGTGTTCACCAATTCAAGAGTTGTTGGGACCTTTAGATACAATAGCACACGCAACAGGAGAAAATTGGTTTAAGACTACTGTTATCTCAATGCACACATTTAAATATTAAATTTCAGAGTCAGAAGTGTTGAAAAACCTAAGAAATAGCTGAGGTAGAAACACAACCAAATAAACGCCAAGTCAGAGACTAGAAATGACATGTTCAACAAGCAACTACTATAAAAAGAAGTACTTAGTAGTACAAAAGCTTCATGCCCAAGAAAGGCTAGAAGTTGAAAATTAATGTAAACTGAAATAAAGTGCATATTTTTAACAGAGCACATTACTAATCACTCGAAAAAAATCATTTTCAGATCACGATCAAATGTCTGAAAGGTACGCTTTCATTTCAGTAAATTACAAAATTTAACAGAATTTGTATTGCGCATCCATCATACATTACATTATCCCAGCAGAGCCTTTTTATTTTCAGAAGTATCAGCCCTAACTGCCAGTAAACTCTGTCATCTGACCAGGAAATACAAAAATACACTATCGCTTTTTTTGATTCAATCAGTTTTTTTAGAATTTAAAAGGTCAAGATTCTCATAAATGCTTGTGAGAATCTGTGAGCAACTATTGTTCAAAAACAATAGTTTAAAATGAAATCTAAAGTCAGACTGCAAAATTATTAGCTTTAAAGCTATTTTTTTAAACTGATAACAGCTTAAAAAAATACCAAAACACTGAGCTTGAATTTCAACAAACTAAAACAGATGGTCCAAATCCATGTTAGTTTTCACTTACTTTTTCTATCTTAGGAACTTCAGTTATGCTTTAGCAAAATCGTGAAACATTAATTTAACATTTATTAGAGACTTTCTCCTTCATTGCTCAAGGCACAACACTATCAGTCAAGTACACAGAGGCATTTAGCAGCTGCTCTATGCTCTGATCCACAGCTACTTAAGAACTGTAGCATCTTATGCCATGTCTTGCTTGTCCCACTTGCATTTTCAGCAACTTTGACTATTTTCTATTACCCCTGCAGAACCAAGCAATACAGTTGTGAAGACCTATAGAGTCAATTGTATTTTATGCATTCACACAATTGTTTTCCAAGTCACAAACACAGTTGAATACATTGGCATCATAGTAGTATTTCAGTGAATTCATAATTGGCAATAACTCTTCACAAAAACTACTTCACCCTTTAAGATTTTTTCAAATGTTTGTAGACATGCATCATAATCATGCACATAAATCATGCACATATATGTACACACTATAGTACTCAGGAATGAATATGCTTTCTACTTCAGTAGATTAGTAAATTCTTTCCTACTGCTTGATAAGAAGCAAAATGTCTTTAAATGGAAGCTTTCCCTGATGAAGCTATGCCGCATTATCACTTAATTCATATTAAGCACAAACACACTATTAAACTCTGATCTACCAGAATGTCAGCAAGAATACACTGGCGGGGGTGAGGGGCGGGGGGAACAGGGGGAAGCAAGAAAGGTGGTCAGGTTCTACCGGAACATTTGCTTTGATACATCTGACCTCTTATGGGATATGCCACATGAGCTCCATGATTCTGCGGCCAGACTGAAAAGTACAGCACCTCTGAACTGTATCGTGCTGTTATCCAAGTGACTGAACCTACATGATAAAAAACAGCTTTGAAACCGTATTTGTTTGCTATGACTGTTTTAGAATAGAAACTGACCCCATGAACAGGAACCACTTAAGTGTCAGAGAAAATTCTGTGGTTTCAGCCTGAATGAGCAAGAGCTGAAGAACATACTGGAATTCTGTATGGGATTAAGATCTCTGACAAGCCAGGATTCGTGCACAAAAAAGTTGCTAACTCGTCTCTGTTTTGCTGTCCATAAGATTTTGATATACTCCCCTGATGCTGTTAATTGTTCAACAGATAATGCAGTCTTGCAGTGGCACCAATTCTGACTTACCAGCAGTTGATCAGGTATTTGTAGAGCAAAGGTATTTCAAGATCACTTTCAGAAAGTTCAATGAAAGCTACACTAATCAGCTTGAGTTTTACACAGGATGTGTTTTGAAGTCTGTTATGAAGTTTTCAAGTCATAAAAGAAATTTTAACATAAAACAGAAATCTCCCTTGATGCTTGATTAATGGCAAAGACAGACGCCAGATTGGTCACAGATTGGAATCTCACAAAACAATCTAATGAAACACTATTCTAGGAATTACACTACCACAAAGAAAAAATGCCCAGTGTTTTTCTGAAAGGGCTGCAGGACAGCAGAAAGATTCTTACTATTAATGCTAGTCCACAAACATCTGCAGTACGGACACACATTCTCTATCATAACACTGAAACCTTTTAGCTCTCCCTGCAGTATCCAAGCTGGGAGGACTTATGGTCTACCTCCCCTTCCTGCTGGGCAGCTGGGAATACTACCTCAGCCACAAAGGCAGGTTTCAGGGAGAACACAGGTAAATTAATCATCTGTTAAAGGTAATTTGAGAAAGACCCTTACTCCACCCAAAAGAAAAGAGCTCTACATCTTAAGGGGAACATGACCGCTATCAGAAATGCAAATGACAGTAGCAGGTCTTAGAAGCTCTAAGTGTAGTCCTCCATAGTCCCAAGAACCATGAAGATCGAGTTCCTCTGCATATCAAGCAATACACACACACAGGGTGAGTAAAAACACCAGATCTCTTCAACTGAGGGATGAGGGAAAGAAACAGCTTTGACAAATGCTGAAGGAGTCTTGACTTAGTCCATGACGATAACTACGCACGACGAAAACGCCGACTCTCAACACCACCACTGACTCTCACAAATTAGGGCTCACATGGGTTTTGCTGTAGTTTTACCTTCATAAAAGGGACTTTTATACATTGAAGTTTGGCTAAAATAGCACATCAGAGTAGTTCACCTACACAAACTTGTCTTTGTAATTGGAAAACTAGCCAGCAGAGGGGGCACAAGTTAATAAAATCTATCCTTGTATAAGGTGATTGAGTAACAAGGAGACAAACGTGAGGCATGCTCTGTTTGAATACTATCCCAAAATACATAGAAACAGGTAAATACTTTTCTATAACTGTGTATACCTCAAAACCCCTAAATTATTGTGCAAGTAAAAATAAGAAGTAATCAGTCACTGATCCCTAATCTCTTGATCTAACTCTATGTTTAATCCAACAGTTAATTCATCATTTCTGACACCAGGGACAGCACATATTATCACTCCACTTCCCCCTTTTTAGCTTCCAATTTCCCATCTTTTGGAAAGCTCAGCCACAAACATTCAACTGTATTACACACACACACTCCCTTTTCCTTTGAAGCTAAAAAATAGTATTTTATCTCAGATTATTTTATCTTCTGTAGAAGACCTTATAAACAGTTTTAGGAAAGTCTACTACATTTTATCAAGGTCTGAACTCATGCTTCCATTAACTCAACATCTTCACCCCCAAGGAAACGAGAGATGCTGTTCAAGCAGTCATGATTTCTCCTGCACTCATTCACACTCCAAAAGGCCAGGTATCAATGGCAACAATTTTGCAGTAAGGATGGCTACCCAAAAAGACCTTTCCTCCATGAGGTGAGGAGATTCCAAAATCTAAATTCACCTATATACAGTTGTCCTTCCCTATAGGCTACAGCAAGGTTATTATAAGCAAAGTAATTTTTCATGTCCTATATAATTCTTTACTTAACTACATTACAAATACCTAAGACTTACTACAACGCCCAAGACAAGCACTAATCACAGTTTCTTATTTGGAATGTCTATGGAGGATTACAAAGTAGTTACACGGTTTTTGCTTCGTCCCTTTCTGGCACAACAGACCAGCAGTAGATAAAATTATTTTTGCACACGCAATTAGGACATTGATTTGGTGGTACAACTGAAGCTTTCTGTATTTCAGGTGACTGGAACAAATGAGTTGCAGGTTTAAACAAAACAAAACAAACAAAAAGTAGTCAGCAAAAGATTTTCAAAGCAGAACACAAATGCAACAGCCTAAAGTCAAACCAGAAATTAAATTCCTCAGCACACCAGTTACAAATTTAAGAATGAAGAGAGCACTCTTGATACAACTGCTATCTCCATAACATAGGCTATGTTAAGTTCCATTTAAGAAAAGAAAATTTAAGGTATTTAGGAAAAGAAATGGGATGAAAAAAAGTCATTTGCTCCTCAGTATTTTGCTTCTAAGCATTTTTTAAAAATCTTTTAAATGAACAGGCATTTATGGCTTCAATTAACTATTGAAGAACCAAACATGTGATGTTATACTCATCGTGCCCAGTCTGGTCATTTGCTCCTCAGTATTTTGCTTCTAAGCATTTTTTAAAAATCTTTTAAATGAACAGGCATTTATGGCTTCAATTAACTATTGAAGAACCAAACATGTGATGTTATACTCATCGTGCCCAGTCTGAAAGCCCTACAGCAAAAAAAAAAAAAAATCAAAGAGCCAGTCAGATATCACTTCTATAATTAAAAATAATACAGAGACAGCTATCTGAATTGAACAAGAAAAGAGACACCAAACCTTTCATCCAAAACCAAAAAAAACCAAACCCAAAAACCAAACCATCATAGAAATATATTTAAGAATATCAGCTGCTTACTTTGCCTGAGCTTGCAAGTTTGTGTTCTATAGGCAATGATTTCATTGCATATCCATCTTGAAGCATGCAACAAAAAAATTCTCTGTGCTTAGTATCATTTTTATAGATGCTCATATCTTTACACATTCTGGGTTTCCAAGTCTGGCACTGAATGTACTGCTTAAAGACTATTTAATTGCGCAACTTCAGGCATTTTGAAATTCCACCCAAAAAAGTTTGTGCCAAGAACAAAACCAAAACTAACAGCAAGAAAACCAAAAAAGCAACCCAAAGCAGCCTGAAAAGGAAGAAATGATCATTTTGGAATACAAAATCACCACATTGAAAAGTACACACGTGCAAACAGAAAGGGTGTGTCAAGGAAGCATTTTTAGACTATGTTCATACTGGACAATAAAGGAATGATGAATACATGGTAGGATTTACTAAGACATCAAACTTAAAATCTCAAGATACACTGATGTCTTCAGTGCCTAAATAAAAGAGTTCCCAACATTACTAAGTGACAGAGTTTCAAAAATGCCAGTTTAGTATAAAGGTTTGTCCCGTTTCTTTCATCTAAGAACAAATTTAATTGAGTTCTAAATAACATATTATATAAGTGATAACTTCTTGATTAACTTCTAAGTGCTCCAATTTAGATGAGGTCCTTGGTAAGTTTCAAAAACAATTCAGTCCTTGAATCTCCCACAATTATGTGACACTCTCAAAAAAAAAAACCCACAACCAAAATAAACCTAACACAGAATGGACTTCCCAGACAGTGAATTCCAGCAAGTAACTAAAAAGTGAAGAACAGCACTGAAATGAAGAAAAAAAAGCCACTAACATTTGAAACATGTAAGCACTGATGTGACAGATATACAATAATCCCAAAAAGGGAAGAACTTTAACTTTTCCTTACATCAAATTAATTGAAATATATAAGCAGCAAAGCAACTGTGATCAAAACTTGTACTTTATTTTTAAGGTAATGGAAACTGTCACTTAAAGATGCATCATATCGGTTAGTTACAGATCAGTAAATAAATCACTACTGAAATCATCTGAAATTGGATAAATAAACTAACAAATCCTGGTGATTTCCACAGTTATTTGACTGAATATAGTAAAGGCAAGCTGCTAAAAATAGGTTATATCTGAGCTTTTATAAACTTAAAAAAGCTAAAATAACCATCCATACCAAACATAACTTTAAAGTCAGCCCCAAAGAATCTGGGTTTAAAGATGATTTTGGTCCTATTTCCTAAAAATATTTCTGAATGTTTTATTCCAAAAATAACTGACCTTGTCAAGTCTCGGATCAAGTCCCTAATTACTGCAGCCTTTCTGCTTCACAGCAATGACTTTACTTAGCTGGTCCTGGCTCAGTCAGTGCAATTCACAGTGCTAAGCCAGGCCTCTGTTCTCTGTATACTGGAGAAGGGTAATGAATCTCACAGTTGCCAGTGCATTGAGTAGGGAAAACACCAAAAAAAACCCCACCAAAACCCAAACCAAAACCACCCACCCAAGGGGAAAAAACAAAGAGAGTTGTACACAAAATTCTCCCCACCTTTTTGGTGGTTATCAATCCAAAGTACTAACAAGCTGACTGAAAGTAGCTTATTGACTCATGAACATAGGGCAATTCTGAATAACTGCCCCCGGAGTTTATCACCACTACTGAGCTGTTTTGAAACAGATTCTGAACCACTACAGTTCACAGTCCAGCTTATTAAGAATCTGAATCAATCAATGATTTATTTTACTACATGAAGTTGCACTCACAACTTGAAGCAAGCTTGGCACAACTATGAGCACATGAGAGGCCGTAAGTTCAGGAGCAGAGCAGGTAGCTATGCTGGATATATCTTACACATAGATGCATACAATCAAGTCACCATTCTGGGATTCAACGCCCTCGAGTGGGGGGGCTGGCACTGGTGGAAGAAAGTGATGGCAACTTTTTACTCATATTCCATAAGCTGGGTACCAAAAAAGAATGTCAGGGCCCTAAATTGATTCCAAGGACAAATATTCTGGATTTGTTTGGTGTAGCTTTTTGGCTCAAGGAGACATTGACAAAATGCACAGTGTATTCAGGTAATTTATCCTCAAACATTATTATTGGATGAAATCAGGTTAACACCCTGCTCTACACAAGCAGTAGCAGTTACATGTAGATAGAAAAAAATCCCAATAAATTAAAGGAAATGGCAGTGACTACTCTGAGCAGGCACCAGATGTCATTATTGGGGTAAAAGTTTCCTGGCGAAGTCAACAAGACATTAAGCATTATTTTCAATATGTAAGTGCCTGAATTGCTGTCAAAACCCCATAACTAGAGACCTCATCTGCACCACAGTTCCTGCTAGACCAGTCTTCTAAAAGACCTCAAATATTAAAGCCATGGAACTATGTTAGATATAATCAACACATTTATCTACTGTTCTCTTTATCTACCACTGCAGTGCTGCAAGATCCACACTTAATACATATATTAGAATAACTAGAGTAGGATCAGATTTTGACAGATCCTCTTGTCATCTTCATACAACCAGAAGTCTTATCTATTCAGTCTCCCAATCACATTCATTCAAGGTTCCTGACTAAGGTTCATATCATTTCTTGCAGCCAGCAACTTCTTACATATTTTAATTCAGCTGTAGGCACTAACCTAGTTTCCCTACTGGAAAAAATTTAAGCTTAAATCTGTAGTGGACTGCAGATTTATGTGAGCTAAGGCAAATCAATTAACTGAGGCAGAGACACTGTCTCTAGAATGAAAACAACAGGTGATTAGATAACAGATACTTGATTTATCATTAATGTAAGACTGAAATTGCCTATGCAATATATTTTTGAAAAATCTAGTCCATTAGGGGCCAACTTTACAGTACCAGAGTGATTAAATACATCCCTTTTTTTTTTTTAAATAAAATATACAGGCAATAATGAAGAACTTGAAATCCTGTTTGCTGTCAATATTCAGCATTATAACAGTAAAAATATGCCGATACATAGAAAATACTTCATGTGCATGTAATATCCTTTGTAGATATCACAAAAATATACTACAGGATCATCAGAAATCTCTTACGGCTCACAGGCTAGTCCACTTCCACTTTAAAAAAAAATAATCAAGGATCTTTTAACACATATGAAAGGTTCATCCTAAATACACATACAACCATTCTCCCCTATCTGCACTATTATTTTTTCTTTAAATGAGACTGGTCTACACTTTGGACAATTAAAATTGGCACCCTAATCATGCGATGCAAATTGGACATTTGATAAGAGTTCTGTGTTAGCTAGATACTAACACTCACAAATTATATGGAATTCCAATCTGTTGCATAAACAACACATGAAAACAACTTGGAAAAAGGGCCAGACAATATAATGCTAAAAATCACAACAGCGGAAACATTAATACACCCTTTAAGTGGTAGATGCATATATGGGAATATTCTATGAACTAAAAGACTCACTGTGTTGTTAAAGGTACAAAACGTGTTACAAGAAAAAAGCAACAGCAAGCAGGACTCTCAAGCAACACAATCAGTTTCATCAGAGCCTCAGTTGAATTATAACTCAGACACATACACAAATAACAGTTCTTCCCTTCCAACTTCAGAGATATGGAATGTCTACAACAGAAATCCAAGACTGAATGTAACAGTTCAGTATGAAAAGTGAAAACAAGCTTAAAGAGAATAAGCATAACAATGGAGACACTGGGGAAAAAAACGCAAAAACATAATTGCGCTTCACAAGACCACCAAACTCCTGACTCTTTATCTATACGTATTTGCCTTGCCTCCCTGACACCTGGCTGTGATGAAATGCAAATACATTTCAAAAAACCAAGAATACTTCAACTATGGGACACGTTCCTTTAAGCACCCAAATAAGAAAGCTAGTATATCCAAGGAGTCTATAATGACCTGAGGCAAATGAACAGTTCCAGTCAAGCCAAGAAATACAATTTTGGTACTCCTAACAGTCCTCAGACTTTCTCTGATTACTTTTTAGTGAATCCAAGAATATCAGCCAGAGACAGACATTTGTATCATCTGCTTATGCTTTGGCAGCATTAATGTGTTCACCCGCCCCTTAACAATCAAAGCCACAAGGAACATGTTATGGCACTGCCCCTTCCAAATCAAATTTATTGAAATACTGAGCACTTAAAGATTCAAAGTGGTCAAAGCATATTTGATATTCAGAACATGAGGAAGTATCTCACTTCTTTCTGCTAGTGAAACAGATCGATGAGATAATTTTCATCAGAAAAAATAAAGTAAGCTTGTTTTAACTTTTAAATTTGTCTTTAAAAATAGACTAGATTAGAACTACACAAGTGATTTTTAAGAACACTTAAGTCTGATGTGATTATTATTATTATTATTGAGACTTTCAGTGAACTTTGTTGCTCTGGGAAGGCTGAAAGGTATTCAGTTCCACCTCGCAACATGAAAACACACTTGCAACAATGCCTGCTGTAGCTCTCATTGAAGGATACTATAAAACAAAACCAAAAATTACAAACATGTCAAGAGCAGACAACATGGCATGTTTAAAGGTTACAGCCTTAAAAGTATAAATTGGAAGCAATATGCTTAATTTCATCATGTAGGAGGTGAGAAAGACAGACTTTCACCAGCACTTCACATACAGATCTTTGACATAACAGGCGTATAGGTTTATGTTAAAATCATTTCTATTCCACAGAAAATAGGAGACTAGGATAAATCCTTTCTTATATGTATTTCTGCCACTACCATGCTTAAGCTTGCTATGATGTTTTCTACTGTCTGAAATTTTCCCATTTGGTTTTGTTGGAGGGGAAAAAAAAAAAGAATGGGAGAGCTGCTCTAGAAGTGTAAACTTCTGCCTCTACCAACAGGAGAAGCAAGCTGCCTGTGCCACCATGCCAGCATGACAAAGCAGGAAATGCTAACCTAAACTTTGGTTCCAAATTTGGATGCACACTCAACACAGGCCATTTCAGTGCAGTGTTTATAACCCCAGAATACCAAGACAGAAGTCATGCTCAAAAGGATTTTGACTATTGAAAGCAAGGAAATCTAGTAACAATCCTCAAAAACCAACTAGAAAATAAAACTGCTCAACAATTTAAAGAAAACAGAACGTATAACTGCAAAATCATAATGTATGCAATGTTAGGGGACAGAATTTCATACATGTGATCATTGGGGTTTTTTTAAGCTCAGATCTTAAACACAGATAAGCACAAAAGCAAGGAGTCAGTCTACAATGTGTGACTTAAAAATAAAGCTGCCATGCCCACAAGCACAATTAGACTTGATCTCTTAGGTATGCTATTTACGTGTATTTGGAATACTATTAGTATTTAAGCCATTATGGCAAAACACACTGATCTCTACAGACCAACACGAAGTTTTATTGTGTGAACCCATCAGCAATACTGCTACTGTAGCTACAATTGGGTCCAACCATATGTTCAGAGAGAACTATAAAGTAGCAGTTAACCTAAGATTAGATTGTTTGATGGTCATACATGGTATGAATAAAACCCTTGGAGAAAAACCTGTGGTGCTTAAAACCAATGTTGTCATCTGCAAGACACCTACCAACTTTCAGGTCAGAAATAGGCCTTTCCAGCCCTTAGCATATTTTTAAGTTCCCAAAATATTTTTTGAGTTGAATTTCATTTGGATTTTAGTTTGTTTCAGAAATTTTTTGTGACACTTTTGTACATATGTGAAATGCAGTGCAGAAGAAAAGGCTTTCACCAAGACTGCACACAGACAGGTAACCCATCAAAACAGTGTTACTTGTACTAGTTTAAATCCAGAGGGCATCTTTTTCATCACTGTGAATGAAAAATACCTACCCCAAGTCCACTTGGATTACAGAAGTATTATAGTTAGCTTTTCTGCTTCAAAACAACTAAGCTAGCATGTGCTTTTGTCACATCAAATTTGTTTAAAAGTCAAAAACTCATCTCTAAGCCAGTTTTACCATATCAATAATTACGATGCTGAAGAGTTTGTGCAAGACACTGGTGAGATGAAAAGCTCATAAAAACTTGTTATTGAAAAGTGCTGTTTCTAGCCACAATATTAAAACAAAAGTTCACCCTGAAAAAAAATGGTAAGAATATCTTGATGCATCAATTCAACCACTCTGAAATCCACTCAGAGAAGTACATTTTATCCTCTCGTACCTCATTCTATGCAACACTGCTGAAAAAAATAGTAAGAAACCTTCATTACGCAAATAACAATAGACAAGGTGAAACACACAGGGTATCAGAGCTTTAGCAATTTCAAACCTCCATCAGATTCAAGCTTCAGTAGTGCTGTGTTGGTCCTTTGAACGTGCATATCAAAACACCATTGGTACGTATTTTACCTACCTTAGATTCAGAGCTCAGTCTTAGAAACTTAACTACAAACTGCAAATAATTCAAGTACATAGGTGGTTCAATTCAACCATATTTTTTACATTTCTGCTGCATTATAAAAATAGCTACATTGTTCACTTTTTCTGTTTCCACAGAAAAAGAAACACATCTGTTAGTATTTAACCCTTTCATGAACTATAAAAAGCTGCATGCTTGCCTTGCTCAAAACTATTCAGTTAAATTGTGACTACATATGTACTGCTGAACAAGCCATAGCTATAAGATTTAGGAGTGTACTCCATGAGGACAGAAAATTTGCTAGTAAAAGGCTTGGTATTTCAGACTACCTGAAACAATGGAGAAGCTGAACTGGGAAAAATATGAGGAGTCAATTAGCTAAGTGCAAACTGGGCTAATAAAGTGTATGTTTTGTGTGATATGACAGTGAGCCCTTACTGAACTTGATGTGTTTGAATTGCTTTCTTCCTAAAGACATCCAAATCCTGTATTTTTCCCTAAGCTTTCTATAAAAATGCAGAAGGTGAAGACCACTATTTTTAGTGAATGCTAAAAGCTGACAGCCTATTTGAAGGTTCATTCTTCTGCTATCATAACCAGCACAAAGCATACTATGGAGAAAAAAAAAAAACCCTATAACTATTATTGGACTCAAGCAATGTAATACAGAATTTATCAATCCGAAAGTGCAGTAAAAATTAAAGGAATAGTCACCTTAAAATATGCATACTTTCCAAAATCTTTTGTTGTTGACAAAAACCTTCAGAAAAATGTGCACCTAGCAACCCTAGGTAAGACAAAGGGTGTATATAGCCATTCTACTAATATGAGAAGCAGCTTAGGAAAATCTTCCAGGTTCTTGATAATCTAAATGTGTTGACAATGTACCTTTAAGATCTGAATGTGAGATCAGCTAATACAGCTGTACACTTGGTAACTCAATCTTCATGAGCAACCGAGTCAGTACTTGTATCATAAATACTCATATTAAAAATCCAAACATTAATGTTGCAAGAAAAATATGAAGCAGGAGATTTTCCTCAATTTCAGAATGACCATTCAGCCATCACTCTTGTTCAGGAAGTCAGCTGATGGAGAACTCTGGTCTACTTTGAAAGAAATCAAGTACAGTGAGTCACACTGCCATTGAAACAAACAGTTCATACTCAGCATGGGGACAAGACATAATGCCGTTGGATGACAGAACCAGACAACCCCATCAAGCTTGTATCACGTCTTGTCATTTGCACGTATAATAAAAATCTGTTTTACAATTCATACATGTGAAATAAGTGGATCTTAGTAAGTATCTTAGAAGCCTGTCAATACACCAAATAAACAAGCAGGTTAGTCAAAAGATGTCAAGCCATAGAAATTTTCCAGAACAAAGGTTAACAAAAGTTTAGATTTATTACTTCACTTAATACCACACCTAAGATCATCTAAATGGTGATTTCTTTTTTTTTAAATTACCTTCTCCTCCCATTCTAAGATAATCACTCTTCAAACATCTGTCTGCTATATTTAAGTAAACTGCTCAAATATTTTATGGTCTTAATATTTGTAACTGCTTTAAAAAAAGTGAATCAGCACTTTATATTCTGAGTGAAAACTATTTCAAATGCAACTGAGCGTTTACCTTGAGCAAATTTTAGATAGCAGACATGAACAATAGGAAGTTGACAGGATAACATGCAGTGGCTCAAAGGCCAATGTGAAGTTGAGGAAAGTGAACTGCCCCGGATCTCATCCTGCAAGCACTGAAGGACCAGTTAAGTGCTCGAGAATTCGATCTGATTTATGAAAAAAACTCTGATTGGTGGAGCCCAAATGGGAAACTGTGACTTCAGCAGCAGATGACCCACCACTTGCAGTATATTCATCTATTTTTGCAGACACTAAACAGTTAGAATTTCTATTCAGTCACCTGACTGCACATGTGAACACCTCTTCAACAGCCAGTTCCACATGTGGAACAGAGCGAAAAACATGCATAAATGAGGGTGGATTCAAGCCCAGATAGAGACTTGTAACCAAAACAGATCAGACAAAGAAAAAGTCATTGCTCCACAGACAAAAGAGCAGCTATTTGCAGTAATGACTACTACTAGTGAGTCAAAACAGTCATGACAACTCAACTGCCCGCTTGATGGACTAGTTGAGCACAGCTGGTTCACTTAGAGCAAATTATTTGACATGGGTTTAACGTTTTTGACATGGGTTGAGAGTATTATAATAATCAGTAGCAATGGGAAAGAGCAAGTATTTTGCGTGTATGCCTACAGTGGTAAGTGTTCAAGAAAGCTTTGTATAGCTCATGTAACTAAACAAAAACATCAGAAAACGGGAAAGATTAGCACACAGATGTATAAGAGGACAGCAGATGGTAATAGACAAAAAAAATAACCATGTGTGGAACTAGCTTTTTTTTTTTTTTAAGTTTCATCACTAAACTGGCATTTTAAAAATGTTTAGGCTCACTTGATCACCTAGTGGCAAAGCCATACAATGCAACATGAGAGAGAGAAATTTTCTTCCCAAACAAATATGGCGTGTTATCACATAGACTCTGCTTAGACTGGAAAAAGGAGACTTATTTTCACAACCACATTCCCATGTTAAATACCAAGAGCAGTAACTAATCCTCAGATAGTAGAGGCAGCATTACGTGAGAACAACAAATGGAGAGGGAAGAATCAAGTTAGTATGTCCCATGTGAAAAATACATGATATACTTTGCCCAATACTAATAATGTCCTTCATGCAAAACAAATCCAGGATTTGATCCAGTGCCAGAAAGAACAGGGTACTCTTTCTAAAGCACATGTTTAACCTAGAGTTTGTGTCTTTTAGCAACTCATACTACTGAGCAACATAATGCTGGCCCGCCCCAAAAATTTGTGCTTTAAAGGGATTGCTGCAATATAGACATATGGAAAGCACAGCTTCTCAAGGCTCTGATAAAACATGCAGGTTTATAAAAATACAGGTATGCAGATAACCTGTCCTCCCAGCAGAGAAAAGTTGTAGTAAACTCATTAGAAAGAAAGGGTTTTTAAAAAGTTGTGCTCCATTCAGTACTTTTGGACATGCAGTGTTGTTAGAAAAACAGCTCATCTCTGAAACTGTACTTAATTGATTATAGAGCACCGTATAAAGAAAGTAATATTTTCATGACCCCATCAGGCTCACCAGCTAAGGTTCTGAAACACAGACTTGATACAAAAAAACCCAAAGTTTAACTGAGAAGGTCAACTTGGAAAACTGAAGAATACCTGAAGTTAAAAAAAAGAAAGAAATCTGGGTACCAAACGATAGTCAGCAACTGTGTTTCTTCCAACTATCTGAGCTCTGCCTACTTTTGAAAAGGCCCCCATATTGAGTATTTCATGAAGGTGCCCCTTTGGACAACTAGCTAATTGTCGTTTCTGGGAAGTTTGTGTTTATGATTTTTCCACCTATTAACAGTCAACCTACCTGCCCATAGTTGTCTATGCCAGTTACTAATCTATTTAAGTTTAATAAATCAAAAGCTGTCCTTAGGGACTGGCCAAGAGTCGTAAGTCCTTCAGCTTGAAGGTTTTTCAGTTCATTCATAAACGTTGCATGGTTTTCCTTCCAGCCAGCCTGAAAAGAGAGACGTGAGAAGACTTATTCCCCAGATATGAGCTCTGCTATCCTGTTAGGCTACCAAGTGCCTTCCTTGCTGCACGCAGCTTGCTACAAATGCTAACAAAACACCTTGGAAGCTGCTAATATTTAGTACTACTCCATAAAGCCGGAAAATATAAGACTTCTCTTAAACCTTTGAGCTGCCCATCTGTCAAATTAAGATTTTATTTTATTTTTTAATTTGTTTCACGGGACAAATTTCTGTGCAGTCACCGATGCACAAACCTCACAGTGACTTGCACCGCTCTCCCACTGCCCTTTCTGGGTGGAAGCCGACTCCACTGTGAAGCGACCTCCAACAGGTTCACCGTCCTGTGTCAACTTCTCTTAAACCTTTGAGCTGCCCATCTGTCAAATTAAGATTTTATTTTATTTTTTAATTTGTTTCACGGGACAAATTTCTGTGCAGTCACCGATGCACAAACCTCACAGTGACTTGCACCGCTCTCCCACTGCCCTTTCTGGGTGGAAGCCGACTCCACTGTGAAGCGACCTCCAACAGGTTCACCGTCCTGTGTCATGTGGACCCCCCGCCCCCTTCCCCCCCTGCCCTTTCGGGTTGGAAGCCGCCTCCACTGTGAAGCGACCTCCAACAGGTTCACCGTCCTGTGTCATGTGGACCCCCCGCCCCCTTCCCCC
>NW_009647769.1:1248674-1248974 GCF_000708025.1 Charadrius vociferus | reverse complement strand
TCTCGCTCGCTCTCTCTCGCCTCCTCTCGCAAGGCAGAGCCGGTACCTTCATGAAAGTCTCTACAGCGCCTTTGGCTATGTCCAGATAGGTGGTGCCCAGATGGGTGCGCTGGTTCATGGAGGCGGACGTGTCTATCAGGAAGAGTAAGATGGGCATAGTGCGGAGGGGCCGGCGGCCGGGCGGCTACATGGACAGCGGGCGGGGGGCTGAGGGGTGAACCGCGGGGCGGGAGGAAAGGTGGGAAGGGGGGGTGGAGGGGAAGAAGAGAAGACGGGAGACAGGAGAGGAGTAAGTGGCTG
>NW_009647769.1:1229421-1247447 GCF_000708025.1 Charadrius vociferus | reverse complement strand
CGGTCGAGGGAACTTGGGCTCCTGGCAGGCGGCCGTCGGTCATATCGACTGGGGATAGGATGTGGAAAACAGCAGTCGGTACTGTTTTGAGGGTGAATTCCCAGAGTTGTGGTCTGGCCTTTCACTTTAGGGGAAAAAAAAAGAAAAAAGAAAAAATGAAGGAAAATTTTAAAAAAATTGGCTAGCCCTAGCTGTGACCTTTTCCCCTACACACAGGCAGAGATTAACACTAATGTTTCTTTGATCCATGCCAAGGCACTCCAAATGCGCTTCCTATAAATCATGTAATTGTGGAGTGTTTCCAACCAATTAATGACGAAGATCTCTGTTCTCGGTTGTTGTTTGGTTGGTTGGTTGGTTGGGCTTTTTTTCCCCAGCAATTCAGTCTCTGTCGTTTCTGCTCTCATAGCCTTGGAGCAGTAACTCTGGAGCCATTTCTTAGCATAATCTGTTCAGGAGATTGCTCTGCTTCCTATCTGATATTTTTGTGCCTGATCCAGCTGATGTGCTCCCACAGCCACTGCTCTAGAAGGTACGAAGCCACTGTGCTCTTTTCCTTCTCTCAAGATAAAATTGGTTTGATTCATCTTACTCTTCCAGGCAAGATTTCTGTCTTGTTAGGCAAGAGCTGGTTTGGGCTTTTTTTTTTTTCTTTTTTTTTTCCTTGAGACCAATGAAAGATGTAGTTTCTAGGAAGAGGGAGGGATAGAATCATATTTCCATTATAGGCTGGTATGAATTCTTCTGCCTGCAAGCAGCTTTTTTTGGCTTTTCTGTCAGGGCTGTGTCTGTGACCTAAGCCATCCATTCTCGGGCATTGGGGTGAAGTTGGGAATGCTCCTTTCAGCCAGTTCACCATTTGAGGCCATTACAGGGTCTCCAATATCAAGGACCCTGTGGGAGCTGGGAAGGAATCTTTGGAGTCGGTGCAGACCAAAATATGGCGACTAGGTTTCTTTGGAAGCCACATCGATGACTATGAATATTTCTCAGCATGGATCCTGCTAGTGGTTATAAGAGTGGTCAAGCTCGTGTGCGCCCAGTGGCTCTTGAGATGCTTTGGTCTTCCCAGCAGTCCAGTGTTAGAGCTCCAGCAGTGGTGCTGTGTCTCGTGACTGGCAGCAAGGCTGTTCTGGTCCAGGTTCTACTGGTTAATTTGACTCCCTGCTGTCAGAGGAAGCAAACCAGCAGGTGCCACAGAGGCCACATTGCTGGGTTGCCCTGGAATCCAGCTGCATGCCAGCCCCTGTTACACGGTAAAACATTTGGACTGTTGGAGAGACTTGGTTCGCAGCAATTTTCTCTCTACAGAGGCGTTTTGGGACACCTTTCTTCTCCTCAGATCCCCACAGAAAGTTGCAGGTATCTCTGCAGCTCCTAAGTTCAGCGAGAGTGGCTGGTGCCGGAGTAGTAATTGTGTCCCTATGGTGGTGGGATTCAGGTTGTTAAGTAAAGGCTGCAGTGCTGCTTTAACAAATCATGCCTTGGGATTAGTAACTTCATTTGGGAGTAATGTTGAGTGAGTGTATGATGTTGGCCTCTAATCGACTTCATTTTAAATCTCTGAGATAGGCACATTCTTCAGACATGCTATGTCCTCTCCTATTTGTATGTTGCTGATGTTTCATTGACTGTCCTAATAAAAATAGCATCACTTTGATGTGTCAAAGCATTGTGTATCTTCTTGGAGAGCATCCTAAAAGTGGGAAACTTCTGGAATGGTTCTTTCCCCAAAGTGCTGGAAAAAAGGTATTTTAGAGTTCTTGCCTTACCAGGAAAATGTCATGGTGAAAGGCAGCCTGGGCCATGGAGACTTTGTATAAATCCTGGAGGGTCATTTGGAATTTTTAAGTTTCGTTGCCAGTAAGTGAAGAGAAAGGGGAAAAAAAAGCCATGTTAACTCTTAGTGGTAGAATCAGTCATAAACCAGCATGGATTCTGAATCAGCTTTGAAAATTGCAAGCTGTAGGCACACTGTAATTTTCTCACCAACACAAGAGGAAGGTGGGACCGAAGCAGCTGGGCCCGCTCTACCCTTAGTCCCCTCAGCCCTGCTGATTGTTACTGATAGAAGAATCCCACAGACAAAACCTATATGCAGTTCCAATGGGATTTATACAAGCAAAACCACTTCACTGTACTTTTCTGTATGTACTCGCTTTTTGCTGTTACCTTTGAAGCCATTTGGAACATTTAGTCCTTCCCTTTCCTGTGCATCTTACATTAGATCCGTATTAGATCCCCTATAGGGCAGAATCAAGGCTGGGTGTGTGTTGTCTGTGGTAAGCATTAGTACTTTTCTGCTGGGAGCGGGCCAATTTGATTAATATTGAGAAAGAGTCTTTCAAAGATAGATAATCAACCCAAGCCTTAAGTGTGTATCAGCCTCTTGATGTGCGAGTCGTAATGGCTGGTACTGCCATCAGAGTCACATTTATAAATCTGTACGAGAGATTTGCTGCAAAGGAGCAAAACCCAGTGATATTAGTGCTTATGCTCATTACTGGTAGAGCTGACACAGCTGAGCAGGGAGAGAGCTTGAGACTGTCACTGAAAACAGATGCATCTATCTTTGGTTTCAGCTTTTTTACATGGTGGGCAAAGTTATACCCCATATGTAGTCTAAATGAGACAGTTCTACCTTTTCTTCTTATACCTTTTCTCTCTCATTTCACCCCAGTTCTGTCTGGAGGAATACTCTTGCTGTCCTGATGATGCAAAAGATTCCAGCTACTTTCATGCAGTTTTTGTTAGTTGTCAGGCATCCACGAGGAAGCATGAACATATATGTATGTCTAAGAATACTTATTTTCTGATCTTCAGAGTGGGCATCGTCCATTTGGGGACAAATAAGACAATATTAAAAATGCAAATTTAACTTTAAATCGAATGCTAAATCAATAAATCAAAACTTGTATTTGAGTATGCAAATGTACCGGAAAAAAAATTTTGAAAAAATTGATACCAAAAATACTTTCATATCATGTGCTGTCATTGTGGGTTTTCCTTAAGCATCTTCTTTTCCTAATCAATATTTGTAAGATTTTTGTTGCAATATAATATGTAATATAATGCAATATAATTGTATTATACTACTGCAATATAATATGTAATATGTAAGAAACCTGCAACTGCAGTCCTAAACTGCAGGCTTGAATGGAAGATGTTATACTAAAAACCTTCAAGCAGGTCTGAGAACTAAAATTGACAGTATAACTTTTGGGTTGTTTTTTGGTTTTTTTTTAATTGGCTTTCTCCTTCTCAATACAGATTTGTTTCACAAAGAATATTTCAATATCTTGGTGAGTCCAGGTTTTAATGATAGGTGAATTTCTCAGAGCTTCCTTTAGAATCCCATTCCGTAGCTTTGTAGATTGTCACCATTAAACTTTTTTTTTTCCTGTTTGGAAGTCTTATATGTTCCATTGCCTAATTTCATGTTACTGCTTATCATTAAAATATATCTTTCCACATCATTCTGAGTTTCAATTTATCTTTTAATACTTGCGTCCTATTCCTTTGAGTCTTCCTTTAGCCAAGTTCTGTGCGTTCAACTTACTTGCTTTTTTTTATAAATAAAATTTAATTTTTCACTTTTCTTGCAAACACTCCAACTTATATTGTTGGGTTTTTTGGTTGTTTTCACTAGTTTCAATCAGTGGGGTTTGACCCTACTTTTTTTCTCTTCCTGCAATTGCTACCAATTGATTAAGTCTTATAATTAAGGTAGTTTAGGTAAACATATAAAACTCATCCTAGACTGAGTAATTACTGCAAAGGGTGGGATCAGATAAGATCTAACCCCAAAAATTTTCAGAAAAGTGGTATTAAGGTAACTGGATCTCAGTTTTTTATGTATGTTCTAGGTCTTGGAGTGAGGATGCCTATTTTTTCTAAAATTTGCAGAGGCAGCTGCCTTCCTTTGAAACTGTCTAGCACCTTTTAGAAATCTGTACTTTGGCTTTCCCAGAACCAGAACACAGTGAAACTACATCCCTTTGCAGAACGATGACCTCTAAAAGAAGTTGCATTCTGGCTTCTCTTGGCCCATCTTCAAAGACAGCCTCCTTTTCATTGTCCGTCCATCGGGAAACCCAGAGAATAGCCTTTGAAGCTTCCCAGGGATTTTTGTATTCCCCACCACCCCTTCAGTCATCCAAATCCCTTGTTGTTTCCTGCCTTGGGAGTTGGAACCGCATGAACGGCAGTGTACCATCCAGGGGAAGAACAGTTAATGTGGAATTGCAAGGAAACGGGTGTTATAGTAGTTTGATATAGTTTGTTTTCTAACCGTACAGACTGAATGTGGGTACTGCGAGAAGAAGATCACAAATATGTGTGAAGTACTTAGGTTCTTCCAAATAAAGTTATGATAGAAGTGCACAGTAAGGTTATTTTCAGAGTAAAAACTAATCTCTCTGAGGACCGTCTGTGCTGTGACAGTGGAAGTGAGTCAATTAATGATGAAGAGGTTGCAAGGCACCTGAATAGAAGATAAAGAGACTTTTTTCATTAATATCAAATTAAACTGTATATTTCATACATGCTTTTCCTTTGGTATTACTGGCCTTAGATTGAGAGGTCTTCTAGGCAATGAGTTGTCTTCGTATGTATTTAAGAGTGTTTAACAGAGCAGGACCTCTGCTATTTGGTACCTTGGGGGAATATTCAATCTAACATGGAGAAAGCTGCTTAAAACAAACAGTTCAAAATTACAGCTGTAATAAGGTAATACATGTGAGAATTCAAACAGATTTACGGTTCTTATATATCCTTCCTGACGTGCTACGTTGCTCCTTTCACTTAAGGTAGGAGTCTGGTCAAAACCAAAAACTTGTCTCAGCTCCGTCTCTTGGGTATCTCAGCTGGCCTGTCAAGACCCAAAGAGCACAGAAAACACCCTCTAGCATACAAAAGCTAAGGTATGTTCCCTGTCTTTTTTTTTTTTTCCCCCTTTCTTTCTTCTTGAACTTATTTTCCATCCTTGCGATGCTGGTAGCAGCAGGCAGCAGCATTCCACTTGATTCCTGATAACACCAGAGTGCCAGGGGAAATACTGGTACAGACTTCTCAGCTTCCCTCCAGCCCCTCCCTGAGCCATGAAGGCAGGAGGAGTCCTCTGCATTTGCCAAAGCAACAGGTCTGAGGTGACCTTTGCTTATTATGCCAGGGAAAAAAAATAATCCTCTCTTGGCAGGATGGCCAGGGATAATAGTTACCTCTATCGGACAATTTGGGAGAGATCATTTGTAGCAGTCCACCCGGGTTTTGGTTAGCTTTCTTTTCTTGTAGCCCTGGTCAAACGCTCCTGTGTGCGTGGGAAGGGGTTAATGCAGCCTTTCGGGTGAGGACCTGTAACACACAACCTTGCCGTGCAGGCTCTCCTTGGCATGACAGGAACAGAACCAGGATACTCTTCCCCCCAAACACCACTTCCAAGCAATCTTTCAGATGGCTGTTACATCTCCCCCAGGAAAGCTGTCCTGGGGCGGCAGTGCCCTGCCTCATACCCACTGACCTGAGCGATCCCCCTGTCACCATTCCAGCAATTTCTTTTGTTTGTTCCTCCAAGCATTCCTTCTTGCCTACACTACCAAGTTTCAGTAGCCCCGGAAATCATATCCTTCCCAAAGCGCTGGACCCTCCCGCACATCTCATAGCATAGCAACGTAACTCCATTACCATGGATCCCAGACACAGGCGTGCAGAATTTATCTAACTAATCGAGTGGCTAAGGGACACCAATTCCAGCTACAGTCAGCTTGGAGTATAAAGCAGTTACAGCTAAAAGATATCCTACAAGCACTTCCCAGGGAAGCAAAACAATGGGGTGTATTTTTCTTTTTTTTTTTTCCTTTTTTAATGGCCAATGTAATGGGTATAGTCTTGGTAAACAAGAGGACAGAATTATTCATTCATCCCTAAATTGCTTCCCACTGAGGTATCACACCTGCATGTGGTATTTGAGAGCTGGGAGCTCTTTCTTTAAAATATTGTCGTGCTGTAGAAGTTTATTATCCAGCTTTTACTCTAAATGTGATCATTATGCATTGCCATCTTTAGCCCAAAATCAAAATACACTCTAAAAGAAAGAGGCACTCGGTTGCTGCCTGCAAAGCAGCTGGCATGGCTGGAGTCAAATGGAATATAGACCAGTTGGTGTGTCTTTTGCTGCTTAGCAGTTAATGAAAACTTATCAAATCTCAACTAGCAGCTAATTGGAAATCTCTACAAAAGCCATCTATAAAGCACAGACGCAGGTCTTCTAGAGTACAACAAACCTCTTTCTTCCGGGAGGAAATCTGTTCATCTGTATTCCCTGACTTCAAGCACCTTAGGCAAGGTGTTTGGGACTGTTTGCTGAGCATGTTATTCAAAAATTACAGTTAAAATGAAGTGAGGGGGGGAGTTTCTACTTTTACGCACATGTTGAAGCCCTGATATAAGGCCAGTTTGTTACAGAGAAGTTGAATGAATGCCACCATGGGCAAATCTGTTTTGCACCAACTTGCAGAAAAAGAGTGTCTTGTTTTAGAACTATTTCAAACAGGGAGGAAGGAGACCTAAAACATGGCTTTGAAAAGCACAGAAGAATAATTCTTGCCGAGTCGAGATTACAAAAACATTTCTTATTAGGAAAATTTTAGAACTGACTTTAGACCAGCTTATAACGAACCTCGAATTACAAGTGTAACCTTTATTCGTAACAACAGTCTTCACCAAGCAGTGCTGTTTTGGTCAGCGATGAGTTTTTTTGTTTTTGGAGATGGCTTTCAATTTCATGATGTTGCAATTGGAAAGCCTCGAACGTTTCGGGATCAGTTCTAATATTTTCCTGTTGGTAAGCCATTTTTAAGGCAATATACGGTTTATGGTTATTTTCCAAACATGGGTCCAAATTGAAAAGTCCAAGAAAGCCCATCCCATAATTCAGGCTGACTCTGAGCATACGCTTCTCCAGGTTTGGCAGAGTGTGTTGTGTAGACTGGTTGTATGATGAATGTAACATTTTCTCAGAGATTCTCCTGCCCCTTCCCTCCTTTGAGGTATTTCTATTTTCTGTTATTTCTGTTTTCCTAGGGCCTTGACACTGTTATATGCATTAAAGTTGGCTGGTTTATGCGAGATGTGACTACACAGCTAACAGTAATTTATATAACTGAGATCTTGAAGGAAGATGAAACTCAACAATGCAAAGGAGACAAAAAATCAGGCTTTTAACTATTATATCCATTTCATTTACTTTCAAGGTATTGCAGGGTTGGGGTTTTTTTGTATTTTATTTTCCTTGATCAATTCTTATTTTCCGTCAAGTCTCCCGTTTCAGGTCCTCTTTATCTTGTCTTTTCCTTCAGAAAAAGTTACAATATGTTTTCCTTGACATTTCTACTTAGATATTCAGTATAGCTTTCCTCAGCTGGCCGAGGGAAAAAAGCCAAAACTACTCATTTGCCCCGACAAATGTTTTCACTCTACGTGTGTTCGACGATTGGTTGTGCTGTGTGCTTGAATTCTGCAGCAGCTAATAAATAATGCCTGATTCCAGAGTAACTCCTGATTCCAAAGGTTGACAGATATCACTTGAGCTCTCATTTCAGAGGTAAGTGACAGCCCTTCAACCCAATTATAGTCCAGTGCAGCATAATTGGACTCACTTTTGAGTCCTCAACCAGCTACTACAGTTAATTTATGGGGAATGGGACAGTATTCCTTTTTCAAAGGGAATTAGGGTCTGTTACACTTTGATTTATACATTGTTTGGAATGCTCCAGCCTGTTTCCACCATAGCACCAATTTTTCCATTGCTGCATCTACTCATTGTTTCCTAACTCCCTTTTTTTATACTGAAATCATGTGTTAACATGTTTTACAGTAGTTTTCACTGAGACATTTGAAGTTTTTACTTTTGTCTAGTTAGCCGGACGTTTTTGTCACAGTGTCCTCCTAATTAATATGGCAAATTTTGCTATTATGTCAGTTACTTTGTGGAGTATGTAACTGTAATTGTGACCATCGTCTAAATCTGTTCCGTATCGCACTGGTAGCAATCCAGCAGACCACTGCCGCTAGCACCAAACTTTCCTGTGAAATTCTGACATCATAGTAAATTCCTCCCCAACTGGCAATAAGAAGGTCTTACACGGCTTTTTCTCTGCTTGAATTCTCTGTTTTCTGGATTGTGAAATTATCCTCTGCATAATTCAAGAACCGTTTCATGATCTATGTTTAGCAGAATTTGTTACCCAACAGATGTCTGGACAGTTAATGACCTCTGTAAGTACAGCGCTGTGATTTCTTGCTACTGATGGTCCAAGAATTTTTAATCTCTTCTGCTACAAGTCAGCACTAGGGCAGCATGTCACCTCTTATTAAAATACAAAAGCATAAAATGTGTATAAATTTTCCCTTCAGAATTGTTATGCCTAGTCAGAAGTGGTATTTCTCCCTCGTTTTATTTTGAATCTTTGTGTTCATGAGTATGTGCACACATAAATGCACGTAGTTCTGTATTTTTCTGGCCAAAACCAAAGGAAATGAATAAAATTAATCAAAATATAATTTCAAAGAAAAAGTACTTCCATAAATACAAGCCAGAACTGATGCTTATAGCCTTCAAGCTGGGGAAGGAGTGGATGACTAGAATGGTCTGTGGTAGAAAAGCCTCTTTGATTGTTACTTTTACACATATGGCAAATGTCGTCTTACAAGAGGATTCGGAGGCACTGGAGCCATATCGTTACCCCCAACCAGTGATGTGTTGACAGTATAAAATTATGCTGTGGCTGCACAACCATTCCCTCTTTCCTCCTCCCCATTCAGATCAGGATTGAGCCCATCCCTGCATAGGAAATTTGTCCTAGTTTCTCTGCTGTTTTGTCTCTCCTTTCAGTTATCAGCACTTGGGAGAAGAAACGTATCAGGCAGGATTGTATCAAAGAAAAGGTAAGAGAGTCCCTAACATCTGTCACTCCCTCACAGGATAAGGAGTCGAGGAATTGAATGCTGATTGATACAGGGCCAGTCAGACATCCCTATGGATGGATGCTGCAAGCCAGATGCCGATGTCCCTAGAACATAAATGTGCACCGTGAAGTGCTTGAGAGGATGGCTTATACTTTGCTATCTGCCACTGTGAAGGAGAGAAGATGGACTGCCCTCACACAAGTGCTCCTGTAGCAGTCGGGCTCCCAGCAGCTGCCTGGAACTCCCGCCACGTAGCTCCTGAATGCCAAGAAGTTTGCTGGATATCTTGTTGGTATCTGCTCCTACACCGGAAGGGTCATTGTAGCCAAACTGGTGGATTGGAAGGTACCAAAACCCTGGAGAAAGCTTCATTAGCTGGATCTACACCAGTAAGGTTCAGAGGCACTGCTCAGGCACTGCTATGCAGTGCTCTTAAAATTGAATTGTAAACACATTACCTGGCAGTTTTGGCACACACCTCTTAGCAACCTCTCAGATGGTACCCGGACATGGCTTGGAGGACAGCATGGAGCAGGGAATCATTTCTCCAAAGGCAGTTTTAGGTCATGACTCTTTCTTGGGGGAAGAAGAAAATGTAGTTCTGTGATGCAAGCTGGGACACGGTTTGGCCTCAGAACACAAAGAACAATCTCTGTTCTGTTTTATGAGCTAATAGAAGTGGACCCATCCTGGAGCAGGTACCAGAATTTCTTGCTATAGTTTTGGCCTTGGGCTCTCTAGCTTTAGGGAAAGGTTTCTTTTTCAGTTTGGTTTTGTGGGGTTTTTGTTGTGTGTGTTTTGGGGTTTTTTTTAATGTGTTTAAGTACATGCATATATGCATACCTACCCACGTGGCTTTTCAGATGGAGAAACCTAAATCCAACACTCATTCTTTACAATGTGAAGGTCTTTACATGCTCTTAATTACTACCTGTCTCTTCTCCAGTGTCTTCTCACTTGAACGCTTTGGGAGCACTAACATGGCCAATTCTTACAGTGTTCCTTGTCGTGGTTCAGTGAAAAGTAACTATTGCCCTAGTTCTCTCCTATTACGAGGAACCGATCTAACACACCAGACAAGTTCTTTTGACTTCAAGAGCATTTCTTGGCCTCATATGGAGCCTTTTGAGCACCTTTCTTTTTGACACTGATACCTGATTTAGAGCCTCCTGTGCTCATATTAAGCATAGAATACAGAGGCTATTCTGGGGCCAGTTAGCCTAAACACCAGGGGCTAATCAAAACTACTGGGAACGTCAGACCTTTTCTTTTTTTTTTTTTTTTTCAGTCAGTTCCAGATGGGCTGACTCAGGGGTTTTCTTTGTTTTCCCATTTGGAGTTTCCTCATCCACTTTCAGAGGTACAAGATGTACATTCACCAGTTCCTCAGTCTTCACAGAGGTATTTCAACTATCTTGTCAGATAATGTTTTTCCACAAGGAGGTCACCGACTTACAGATGAGGACATGACTGAATAATTCGTTTTCCGCTCCAAACGCCTGTGGTCTCTTATCTCTAGAGCATTTACTATTTTACAAATAAAGATTATTTCTCCCACTTTCATGAATTTTCTCATTTGGTGGCTGTCCTGGAATGGGCCAGTGCTTCCACACCCACTCTTGTCCCAAAGGATGTCTCCCCAAAGCATCTAAACCTGACTCTGATATGGTTCTTTCTTCAAAATCAAAGGGCACTCTGTAGATTCTGACTACAGACATATGGGCCTACTACTGTGCAAGATGTTCAAAGCAATCAGACATTCTGGCTGTAATCTATCTAGAATAAAAATGATGCTTATCAGGAACGGCCATGAGGTAATAGGGGAACCAAATGCTCCACAGCACCATCTGCAATAGTGCCCATCTAAATGCAGCATCTCTGGGATGTATATATGTGCTCTGAGGAGCCCCTTCCTGAGGTCATGGCCAGAAATGCTGACTTACCTGCTAAACTGAAGGTGACTCATAACATTTGCACAGAATAAGACATGAAAAAGTTTGATTAGACAATCTGGCATTCTTTTTTAACTCCTTGAACAGCCCTATGGTACTGAGTCATAAGTCCCTGTACACACTGAAACTTCTGCAATTTTGCTGTCAAGCTGCTTCCTAGGACTTGTTTGCAGGAATCATTTTCCACAGAAAGGATGAGTTCAGCCACCCTCCTTCAGGAACCACAAGTTTTTAAAGCATTCTTTTGTCACAGTTTTGTGTCGACAAAAATTGGCAGCTCTAGTGAGAGTCTACCTGTTTTTTTAAAGACTCGGATGTTTGTTTTGTACAATATGAAGCTTTCCACGTAATTGCAGTAAGGGGTACTCCACAAAATGGCTTGACTTCAAGAAAACTGCCCAGGTCCAGAAACTGTGTCTGGAAAAATGCATTTTAAAATTACACCAGAGCTTTGTTAGCAGTAGCACTGTTAGGATCTTTTGGCCATAAGTTGTATCACATTTTATTTTTTTGTAAAATATTCCTTCATTCCTACTTTTAAGATACTTTCAATATAGGCAAGCAAAAAACAGTGTTTAATAGTTTAATAGTAGTTTTCTTGTTTGATTTTCTGTTTATATGCTCAGATCATAGAATCACAGAATGGTTTGGGTTGGAAGTGACCTTTAAAGATCATCTAGTCCAACCCCTGTGCCATGGGCAGGGCCATCTTCAATTAGATCAGGTTGCTCAAAGCCCCATCCAACCTGACCTTGAACACTTCCAGGGATGGGGCATCTACAGCTTCTCTGGGCAACCTCTTCCACTGTCTCGTCACCCACCTCATAAAAAAAATATTCTTATGTCCAATCTAAACCTACCCTCTTTCAGTTTAAAACTGTTGCCTCTTGTCCTGTCACTACAGGCCTTGGTAAAAAGTCTCTCTCTCTCTTTCTTATAAGCCCCCTTTATATATTGAGAGGCTGCAATGGAGCCTTCTCTTCTCCAGGCTGAACAGCCCCAACTCTCTCAGCGTATCCTCATAGGAGAGGTGCTCCAGCCCTCAGACCATTTCTCTGGACCTGCTCCAACAGGTCCATGTCTTTCCTATGTTGGGGGCTCCAGAGCTGGACACAGTACTCCAGGTGGGGTCTCACTAGAGCAGAGGGGCAGAATCACCTCCCTCAACCTGCTGGCCATACTTCTTTTGATGCAGCCCAGGACACAGTTGGCTTTCTGGGCTGTAAGCACACATTGCCAGCTCATGTCTCATTTTTTATCCACCAGTATCCCCAAGACCTTCTCAGCAGGGCTGCTCTCAATCCATTCATCCCCCAGTCTATTGGTACTGGGGATTGCCCTGACCCAGGTGCAGGATGTTGCATTTGGCCTTGTTGAACCTCATGAAGTTTCAGATGGTTGAAAGCATTTTATCAACCAAACAACATCCACTGTAGGCCCATATGTAGTAAGGGTGAGAAAATAAAAAAAAAAAAAATAGGTAAAAGACAATAGTTGGAAGAAAATATTCCTTGATATTCCCTGGACTTGTTCTTAATTGTACAGTTTAAATGAAAGAAAAGGAAATACTTCAAAGCTTTCATATAGTTTGCGCATTACGTAAGAGAAATTTATTTACCTTTCAAGCAGGTTACATAGATGATTTTAATGCATTTTCCAAATAGAAAATGTATTTATTGATGATAATCCATGATTCTTCAATATCACAGAGGGAAGGAAGATTTAGGAGAAAAAAAAGTTCTGAAGTCCTGAGGCCTAGAAAAATACAAGAATAATGAGTTTAGAAGAATTAGTGGTCAGAAAGTTCCACCAAAAAGACAGTGAATTAAATTACAGAGTTTTTTACAGCAAGTTGGGAGCCCAAAATGTGAGTAATACTATAGCAGGATCAATGAGGACAAAGGAAACAGCAATAAGACTGCATACAATGCCAGAATTGCTTATGGGGCAAAATGTATGAGCCAGGAGTTCTCATTTGCAGCCCACACACTGACACAGCATCACTTTTTTTTTGTTCTCACATGTTCACAGTCAGTTATAAAGCCAACAGCACTTGCATGGCAGCTAAAAATGAGTGTATTTCTTCTCGATAAGGTGTTACACGGTGATACTGCCATGCATGTTTTTTAAAGCTAATCTTTTTTTCCCATAACTTTGATATACAGCAGATTCAAGCTGTGTTTCTGATAGGTCCTCATTTTCTGAATGTCCACATAAAACAAAATTAACGAAATACAGAGGAGAAGTCTCATAATGAGCATGTAGGGCTTATTAATAGAAATGTGATAGGCAGTACTATTCATTGTGTGACTGATAAATACCTGGAGCAAAATAAGGAGCAATGTCTAAATTTGAGGGTACATTTTTATAGCAAGTTTTGTATTTTTAAGCAAGATGGACAAGCGAATTTTCCACAGAACATTTTGGTGCTCTGTGAAGTTTGCCTTTCTATATAAAGAGCTCATCTATATTTGTTTCCCACATGCTTCCAAGAATGATGTAGCATCTGAAATTAAAAATATTTTTCAGTAACTATCTTATGAAGGCTATCACTGCTGACAAAACAGAAGGAGAGAATTGTAAGGCTGCAGTTTTGCAGTTGCATGGAAGTGCAAGTTTTGAAGAAAATGTAAATCCCATATACTGTTAAGCTGGAAAACATTTAGCTTATAAACAGGAAGAGGAGGAAAGCATGGGAGAAAATAAAACACTGCCACGTTTGACAGCTATTGAGAGGCAGCTCTACTTGCTGGCAAGTGAATTTACCTTTTTTATGTGGTTATCTTTTGTGTATATAAGTCCTTTGGTTTTGCATGGGTGATTGAGGAAGAGGCCTCAGAAGCCGAAATCTGTCTCGCTGTCAACAGAGCAGTTTTAAATTTAAGCACTGAATCAGTCAAAGTGCAGTTTCGCTCCCACAGTAGTTCCCTTCTTGCAGAGTGAGAGCAACTGGAATCAGATTACTTAATGGCTCGAAGGGGCATGCGTTGAATAGTTTGGGCCTCAAATTTAATCACCATAAAATAGTTTTTCTTTATTAAAGGCCTGTTCTTGGGATTATTAATATTACTGTTATTATTGTTCAACACTTTACGAAAGGACTGTTTTTCTTAGTATCTGCAAAGAGGCCAACCTGTTTATTAAATTGTCCTACTCCTACTCAGTGGCTCCAGTGCTTGCCAGTTTTAGCTGAAAGGTATGCGAGACGTCACGATGTTGCCAGATCATGTAATGATCATGATTTTGCAGAAAAGTTACAGTTACACCAATACAGAACACACTGCTGTGATTTTTGGCCAAGGGATTTTCTCCTCCTCTTGTAACAGAAGTAACAACTTTGCAGACAGGAATACCTAAACACAGGGCTGACACCAGAGCTAGAGACCCTCCAGCCCCCTTCTCCCTGGGCCACCCTCTCACCTGCAGGTCGGATTCTCTCCTGCTTGTCTGAAGTGTCACACAAGACGCGATTGCCTACTTTTTAAAACAAATTTAGTTTGTAAAACTCAGAAGACTCTCACCCTGATAAACCAAAATAAATAAATTTTAAAAGTCAACCCCAAACCAACCAACAAAGAAAACAGAAGATGGAGCCAGAGAGCAGTTTTTAAAGCAAATTGCCAGAGAAGATGGGGAATTCAATAAGCTCCAGCTCCCAAGCTTCAAACAAGACTGCAAATGAGGATTTGGAGAAAGTCCTCCAAGGTTCTGGTGCAGTACGAGGCCATGGAAAGTGGCTCCACTGTGTGCGAACACATCGTTTCAAACCAGCACTGCTTCTTCCCAGATGTCTTCTGTCATCATCCTGATGTACCTCAGAGCTTTGAGGCAACGATCCTGTACGTGGATACATGAGCCACTATTATTGCTCATAGGCAGGCAGCCTAATTCTGCTCTATCCAAATCAAAGGAGTAAAAGTCAACCCGCATCAAGAAAATAAAGGCCAAAACTAACAGAGGGAAGGACGTTTCATTTACCATGGTGGCATGCCAAAACCTAGAGTAAGAGAAATGACGCTAAGAAACAAAGATGCAATAATACTAATTCAATATAAAGTAGGCTGCATTTTTCAGCTTGTTTTTCACTCCGTGTTAACTGACGGAACTTTCTTCCAAGGAAGTTCAAATAATCCAAGCATACCATACTCGTAACCACACTTTCTACCAATTCAAAATTTATGGAAAATAACCTTTAAATTAAGAAGTCATATATATCCCCTTCCATGTAATTTTTACGATTGCCTGCAAAAGGCACATACCAGAGGAGCATCATACAATTCTTAACCCTACAATTTTTTTGAATGTAGAAATAGAATTGAATAAGCTTCCTTTTCTTGGCTTCAAATTCCTTTACTAAGTCATCTTGCTTTTGGGCCTAGCAATATTTGTAATCCATGCAATTTGACCTGAAAGCTATGACAGAAAATGAAAAAAATCTGTTAAGAAGTATTTGTAAGATTTATTTTCTTGGGGTTTGGGGTTATTTTGTTTTTGTTTTTTTGCTTTTTTTCAATTATATGGGGAAACACTTTTCTAAACTACCCTAATTTTGCTTCTGTAGGTACTCATTAAACTTGATGTCTACAGAGATTCTAACTTGAAGTCTTTTTGGCCATTAGTTTTAGTCATTAGGGGGAAATTGTTTTTAAATTTTTTTGATTGACTTGTGTGTGACAATGGTAGATCTGGGAGAACACTCAGACACTGTTGGTAATTTCAATGCCTTTTCCACCATTACAACCATATTCTTTTAGCCTGTCAGATGGAATGCAGTAGGAAGCTTCAGGTTCCTGTCTCACTTTGAAATCTATTTCTTCTCTGCTTCCCTTCCTCCTCTCCCCAGTTTTCCATACATTACTTTTTCTTCCCTCGGTTATAGCTAAACTGCTTTTGTGTGCAAAAATTTCGCAGTGATATTTCCCCATCTTACAAGGGAGGGTAGAGCACTGACCTCAAGTTTGGACGCCTGGTAAAGTGATGTACTAGACCTCAGGACACCTTTCTATTATTCAAGTGCCTTCCTGGACTTGCGGAGGAAGTCACCATTACAGATAAGCTTTAAAACATGCCCTTAAGATTTTTATCTTGACTGGCTGCTGGAGCCTCTCTTCCATTGTGTTTTTAGTTTTGTTTTGTTTTTTTCTTTTTTTCTTTTTTTTTTTTTTCCCAAAGGGTAACTTATTTCCAAAGATCAAACCTTTATATAAAGCATATATTTAATTTCAGCATATTATTATTTGGCTTTGGTCCAAAATGCATGTCCCCCTGTCAGTGTTTTCCTCCAAACAGTGTTTTCCTCTAAACCTTGAAGGAACAGTGTTGGACCTGAAACTGTTTAAGGATATAGGAGAGACAAAGTTAATAGGGAAACGTAGTATGTCTCAACAGGCAATCGAAGAAAATCCAGCCAGTTTGGGGGATACATAGGACCAGTCCTGTGAACTATGCCTTTGCCTATCAAGACACTCATTTTCTCCATTACTTGCTTCCTTAAAGGCCTGTTTGGCAGAAAGTATTCTGGGTCTTCCAAGAGACGGCAGTCTGTTGTCTCCAGCATACTCAGCTCCTGTTTATCTGTCAGTGATGCACAGTACCCAGTCTTGAATGCAAACAACTGTGAAGACAGCAGACCTTGCCAGACTTCAGTTTTAAAAGACATTTTTAGATACGCATCCATTCTGAAAACTATCAAGTATATGGGCATCTTCAAAGAATCTCACACATCTCATCAAGTAGTGAGACAAGTATTTCTGTCTGTAGGTCCAGCGTCAGACCAGAGGATCATCCATAGCAGTAAAAGGATTGGTCTTTGCCTCTTTAGTAGTAGTTCCCTTCTAAGAATTGTGAGAAAGAGACGTTATCTAGTGCAATCACACATCCTCCGGGACTGCAGATTAATTTCCTATAAGCCATTATTCAGCCATTGGCTGTTGCTGGCCAGACCCTTCCCTCCACAGTACACTTGTGAACCTCAAATAGTTGAGTTGAGTCTTGCTGTGATGCTGCAGATACTGCTTGTTTGTTTAGCATAGCACAGATTACTAAACATTGTGAAAATTTTGTTTCTGCCCCCAAGAATTTACCATATCTTTCCTCTGTTGCCTATATCTCCTACACAGGCAACACAAGTGCCAAGTAGGCAATGAGGATTTGTTCTGTTACTGGCACTGCTGTATGTTGCTCCCAGAGAAAAAGTAAACATTTGATCTTTGAGTTTTTCATACCTGAACTCTTACAAGTGTCCTCAATTTTTCTGCCGGTGGGCAGGAGCACTGAGATTTTTAACGGAGAGCTGCTGTTCATTGGCTTAGTGTGGGTAAATTTAAAGTTACAGCTGAAATAACTCTTTACAATCTGCTGACGATTTCTGCGATGTAGGACAACAGCTCAGATGCTGCGTATGATTTTCCCAGATCTTTTGAGGCAGATTATGAAAGTTTGGCATACACCTCAGGGGGAAGTGCTTTTTCACTGGCTTCAGCACAGAGCTTTGGGCGAGTTATCTGACCTTCTTGGACCTCAATGAATCCGTCAGGAAAAGTGAGTAAAAAGCAGCACCTCGCCAAAAACGAGCTGCTGGAAGTCTGCTGCATATCCCTCGGGAATTGGCTCTCCGATGGTGAATTTCTACCGCCGTTGAAACTGCAAACCTGTGGCCAAGCCCTGCCTGCCCCAAGGCTTCTACGGGCCCTGACCTCTGCCCAGGCTGACCTCCCTGGTCTTATTTCACCCATTTTCCACACCAAATACTGAAATTCACGTAGAAGTTTTTCAATTATGCAAATGTTGCGCAGCACAGAAAATATTACAGGGAGTTCAATGGAAGTTTGCCGTTTTCTGATGGCAGAAATCCCGCTGTTACGTCATGGGCTGACCTTCACTCCCAAGAGAAACTCAGACACAAAAAGGAATGTTAAACAGAGGGAGGCGATCGCTCCGTTCAATCTTTGCTCCCCTTCCTATTGCAAAAGGGTTCATGGCGATGTGACCAGGGGACAAAGAGTGAGGTGGCCCGACACAGAGGAGCGCTGGGCTCCCCTAGTCAAGAGACGGCACACGTTCACCCGGCTGCCCCCGGAGGCCTACCCGCCCCTCGGCCCCCACAGCCCG
>NW_009647769.1:1202175-1228893 GCF_000708025.1 Charadrius vociferus | reverse complement strand
GTGGGTGATGGTGATGGCAGACCACCACCATCACTGATGTGATTGGAGACTCCACCACCGGAGTCCAGGCGGGTGGCGGTGATCCAGCATGGGGACATCGTTTTAGGCAGCCACAGCTGGTACTGGAGGAGAAGGAGTTTGAGACGGGGGTCTCCAGTTTGGTGTCCATCTCCTCCTCCAGCGCCGTGTGAGTCAGGGCGGTGGGAGGGCTGGGGTGCTGCTGAAACTTGCAGGACTTGAGTGACTTCTTAACGTGGCTGAAAATGCCATTTGAGATGGCTTTCATCACAAGGATTGCCGGGGGGGGCGGGGGGAGGCTGTGGAGATCTTTGACCTTGCCTAAAGATTGCCGTGGCATTGGCTCAAACGGTAGTTTTGGTTCCCGTTTCCCCTTTCCAAACATTTCTTGGTAATTGTTTAAAAATACCGTGTGTCAGTGATAAGATCTCGGAGTTAAACCCCGTTGTTGTAAAGCTGCCAAAGAGGAGAATGTTTTCAGGCCGTTCTGCCGCGTCCGAGGCTGCCCAGAGGCAACTCCGTCTCTTCTCAAAGACCTCAAACTTCATTCAGCCCTGCAGCTGGAGCTTCAAAACTCCATCCTGAAGGTGCCTTCCTTTAAAGTTAAGAGCTTGTTTTTCTTGCGGAGTCCATAAAGAATTATTTTGAAGCAGAGTTGCTTTGCAGCTCGGGTGCATGGTGTAACCTGTGTCCCCAACTTCAAAGAGAAATGTTGACCAGTGTGTGAATGTGTTTTGATTCTCAAGGCTTTTTTGGTGGACTGTTTCTCTTGGATGCCTGTTATCCTGTTGAGTGTCTGCTTTTATGTCTCTGCTAGCTTTCTGGAAAACTGTCAGTATTTGTTTCATCTTGCCTTTGTCTTCACTGTGAGTTAGTTTTCAGTTGTCAAATGTGTGCAAATTTAAGATCATTTAAGTTCATCTAAGCTGTGGTCTTCAAGTGAACTCTCATGCCTCATAGCAAGAACTGAGCTACATGAAACAAGTACTCTGTCAAAGGGACTTTAAGCAGAGTTTTACGTTGCTATGTGCTCACGATTTTATTGTCTTTTTATGTTTTTGTTGTGAAACTGAATAAAGCTTGAGTGTGGTTTTGCTCGTTGTTGCTTGTTGCAGTTGTTGCAGTTTCTTTTTATCTGTAAGAAAGTATTCCTGAAATTCATTTGCTCTTGTATAGGTCTCTTTCAAATTCTGCCTCTCCCCACACCTTAGAAAAGATAAATAGCTTCTGCTGGTTTAGAACGTATGACTTGTTGAGAATAGGTTGATTCTCCAAGTTGATATTTCTATGTAGAGAAAGGGCTTTATCGGAGGTCTTTGTTTCACTAATAATTGAGATGTCAGGTTCAAGAAACAAGTGGTGAAGTGGAAACCAGTGATTTCACACTAAAAAACTTGCTAGTTCATGAGCAACCATCCCTACTCCTTCCCATCCCAGAGCAAAGCCCTGGTGTAGGTCAGTTACGTCCTGCTTGCTGATGAAACTAGGTAAAGAAATCTGCTGCTAACTGTGCTGATAGATGTCTGAAGTTTTGCTGGTGATACAAGATAGCTCTACAAACATTAAAATACCATGTTAAGTCTGGAGGTTCCCAGGCTATTTTCTGTTTAAAGGCACTAACCAGGTAATTTGCCTGCTTGTGGGGCTGGTTTGCAGTGTCTTTGAAATGCTATAAGCTATGATCGTGCCTTTTATTTCTTCAGGCATGAAGATGTTGATTGATAGCTTTTTCTTTCTTTTTCCAACTGCATTAGCATTTTTATTGTAATTACAAGGTTCAGTGTCTAAATCTTGTTTGGAAGGAATAGCAGGTTGGGAGTCAAACTTGAAGATTTTGGGATATCTGGGATGGAAGCATAGTTTACCGGACTTTCAATACCTGCGGCTTATGGTTAGGCTTGTGCAGATCCTTACGGTACCTTTTCCTGTTTGGACCTGCCTTCTAGTGTTCGTGTTGACGTGGTTGTTTAATGGCCTTGGAATGTGGAGAGCTTTTGGAGATTCCTGGAAACTGTAAAGGACGGTTATGGAGATGTTGTCTGTGTCTCCTTAGCCAAATAAGTGAGTGTTGGTCGAGTTTCCCAGCCTGTGATGTGTACTGCTCATATGAGAGAAATGTTCTGAAACTTTTGCAGAGAACTTCAGCTGGAACAGCTTGCCATCTCCAGCACTTGCTTCATACTGGGGAGGATGGGTCTTCTGGAGACGAAGAGGAAGGAGTTCTCCGTTGGTTTGCTGGTTAATTGCTGAACATATCAGTGTTGAAGTTGCTAGTTAGTCTTAACATACACAACAACTAGGTACCGCTTTAAAGGTTTTTATTCAGTGTGTGATGTGGCTCTATACCCGTAAACCCTTCAAAGCAGGAGCTCAGTCTCTAGTCTTCATTTCGTATGGCACCAGTAGTTTTATTTGGTTTTAAAAGACGTGGAAGTGGTTTCAGCTATAGCTTGCAGACATAGTCACGCATTATATAGCCCTGAATCGTTGTATTTGTAGCACACACAAGCACGTATTTTAAGAAATAAAATGAAAACGAAGTAATAATAGATTGTGTGGCTATTCCTCGTAAAGAATGGCATAGATGGGATAGAAGGAATCTTATGGGGTGGGTTTACATATTTAACTAGATTATCTAAACTTTACATAACGTACAAGGTTGGAGTTTCTTTTCAGTGTGCATCACCTGCATGCCCTACATATTTTATCTTCTGAATCCTAGTCAGTCATGCTAGTTGAACGATGTGCATTGTGTCCTAATCTTAGTTAATTTGGCTGATTCCTTACTAGGGTAAAATAGACTGAGCTGCTGTCTCCTTACAGTACAGCTGGTGTGCATTGGGAGGGATAAGATGTAATTTTATTTTGTGTTTTTCTTCCAAGGAAAAGAGATGCACCTGTGTAGGCAGGTGAGAGTTAAAGGAGTGGCAGCATTTGTTATCCAAGAATGTATAAATCTGACGCAGGAGGGCTATAAGAAAGAAATTATTAGCTTTCATCGATGCTCTTTCACCTGCCAGCAAACGGATGGAATTAACAGACACATATCCAAACGTGTAGAGTCTTGAGTGATCCATAGCATTGAATGCCCTAGGTGCTACACGTGCAGCTAAAGTGGGATTTTCCTAATGTGCATAGCTGGCCCTAAGTTGTCATCAGGTTCCTGTGTGCTAAAAGCGTGTACTACCATTTCAAAATTGCTGAGTGTCCTTGTCTTTTGTTGACTTCAGAGGGAGATGTGGGTGTTGGGCATGTCTGAAAAGTAGGTCACTGGCATGTCAAGTTGAGACATATCTAACTCTGTGCTCTGGAGAAGATTTAGTGTCATTAATCTTACCTGAGCATGGGGATACGGTGGGAGAAGTGCACTGACTCACCCAGCTTTCAGTGCAAGCAGTTCTGCTTGGTGTTGGCACACTTCTGTGTTTCTCAAGAGCCTGCCAGTGATGTGAGTGCTAATTCAAGCTGGGTATCCGATGTGCTGATCGTGTGTCACCGTGCAAGACTGGCAGGAGGGGGCTAGGTGTTGTCATGGTAAACCTGCGCTTTGCCACTAGCCATCTTTTTTTTTTCCACTGGCTATATTGTAGGTGAGGAAATCTTAGACATGTGGTAGTGTAGGCAACTTCCCTGATAATTATGAACTCTGGACTGTGCTCTCTTTTGGGTGGGAGTTCTGTGCTCTCTTCCATGCTACAGACCTTGGAAATGCAGGTGTTACAGCCAAGAGCTATTCTCCTTAAGGTATTAATGGGAGGTAAAAGCTTTCATAGTCACCTGAAAATTGTCAAAATCCTTTCTTTTGAAAAACAGGCATTCTAGTCTCCAAGAAGGTGACAAAACCTAGGAGAAAAATATTTATGCCATAGGATTTTTTTTTTTTTCTTTTTAATAAGGGAACAGAGACCTACTACTTTGTATCATCTTAAGTTCCTTTTGAACTGAGATGTCTCAGCTTCTTCGTATGGATTGCTGTGTAAACACTGAGCCCAGATGGTTTGTCATGTACGTTCATATTAGTGTCTTCATCTCACATAGAGAAAACTGTGCAGGGCATGTATTGCCAGGTTGGGTTTACAGTTTGAGGTTTTTAAATGCGGATGTATACTTAGAGATTTTTAAATGCAGATATGCACTTAAGCTGTTGTCCAAGGCTTGTCTTCTGGGTAAGCTAACTAGCAGGTATTTTAGGGGGTACAAAAAATGAGTGACTGTATTGCATGGATGAAATCTTGACTTTGCTAAACTAATGGTGAACTAGGAATGGGAATGTGCATAGGTGACAAGAAATGTGCGGGTTGTTTTTGGCATCCTGCTGACATGTCTTCTAGCATGGAGAAGTGTGACCTTTCCACCCTTAAATATATCAAAAGCAACCTTTTACTCCTTGTGGTTTTCTTGCCCAGATCCAGAACATAAAGCATATAGCGTTGTAGTTCATGTCTGTGAAATACCTCTAATGGAGAGGTGGGATTCTTCACTCAGTGCTGCATCCAGGCAGGATGCGAGGAACCCCACACCTTTGGTAAACTCTCTGGGTTTCGTTTCTCCTGTGGTGGAGTGGTAGAGAGCGATTGCTTTGCAGACCTACGGCTGCAATACAGGTTTGTAATTCTCATCTAAGCACAGAGTTATGTCACAGATGGCCACTCTGCTTTGTGTGTGGTGGTTGGTTTGCAGCAGAAGTGCAGGTGGCGTGGGAACCGATTTCGATGTTGGCTGGCTGTGTGTGTTTATTGGTCCAAGCCTGTAGGTTTCACACCCAGGTTATTGCAGCATGAGCAGCACAGAAGGTGTGGATGCTGTTCACAGGTGTACAAAGACTTGTCCCTGCCTGGAGGTTCTTTAAATTTTTATAAGAACATCAGTCACTGATAAAATTGTTGAGAGGAAATGAAGGAACTCCAGGAACAGTGCAAAGGTTCGTAAGAGACCTATTGCCATAGATGCAACTTGTTTGCTGTGGATTTTTTTAAACTAAATGGATGTGTTGCAACTTGATGACTGTGTTTGGAATAAAGCTCAGGGTGGAGGTTAGTGCTGGCTGTTTGAGTGAAAGAAGCAGACACTGGCAAGAGGTTTAGAAGAAGACAGGAGGTCCAAAAACTCTTGGAACCAGAAATTGTTGCAGATGTTGAAAACTAACTGTTCCTGATTTGACTAACATGTATCCTGTTGAGATGCCAAAATCCTGGGAGTAGCACATAAAATGTTTTTCTGAGTACTTGTTGGGGATGGTAAACTCCACTTAGTAACTTGTGGGAGACCTTGCAATGTATTTTTTTTTAACGCCCTGTGGCAGTTTGTGCCACCGGGAGATGACTTGTTGAAGTTTGCCAAAGCATCCCTTGCCTTATGATGCTCTCCCCCAAGTACTTAGTGTCAGTTAAAGATTTAAAGCACAAGCATTTAGTCTTGTTGTTCTGATTTGAGCTATCCTGCAGCTGCTAGCTCATGTAGGTCAATGCACAAATTGATGCAACTTCTGCGGTTGTATTAAGTCTGTGTCTTAACTGCAAGGTGGCAGCTGCAAAAATGTGATATGGCATGGCTTGGACCACAACTTGTACAGACCCAATTTCAGCAGTGGAATTAGGCAGTGGAACATTAGGTGCTTGAGCTTTTTAGAGTCAGAGATGCAGTGGTTTTTACTTGCCTCTATGTTTTAGCGATCGTTCTTTATCTATTGTATCTTACAGGCTTTATTTGGAATAAGAAGAGCTACTTAATACACCTTCTGTTTGCCTTATGGTAGCCTCTTTTTCTGCTAGTTGCTGAGCAATGTTCTTGAGTTGCAGCAAGTTTCAGGATGGTACATCCGCCTCCCATATTAACCAGTTCTCCTTTTTCTTCTCGTCTTCCCTGACCCCATCTTAATTTCACTGGCGTCTGCTTACACAGAGACTGGATCTCTCTCATCAGCGTGTCTTGTATCTGTCAGGCTTGGTGACCTTCCCCTGCAGTCTCCCCAGTTCTGCAGCTGAACAATGCTCCTCGCTGAGAGGAGACTGCACAATGCCACCTCTGTGTGTGCCCTGTGGCCCCTGGAAGAAAAACAAATGCTGATTATGGAGTATGTGCAGTACAGAGCCAGCATATAACTAAAAATGTACTGTTGCAGGAAACCTGTTGGTTTTTCTCCTAAAGCTAAAGATGGCTAGAGGAGGCAGTGATGCTACAGTGTTAAACAGCTGCAATACCTTAAAATAAAGGTATTGTGACAGTTTTGAAGCTACCAGGCTAGTTCAGTAAGGCTGGCCTTTCATTGAGGGTCACTTAGTGGACTGAAGGTCTCAAATAGCATGTGAAGTTGTAGCACAATCGAAGTATGTCAGTAGCTTGTTTGACCTACCCTGTAGGATTTTGGTTACTGAGGCAGACTCTTCTTTCTTTCCCTCTCTCCAGCTGCACTGGTATCTGCTGACAGTGATCTGTGCACAGGTTTCCCAGCAACATCTTTCAGCTATGTGATAATACATGCAAGAGAACTGCTCGAAAGTGGCACAAGTTTTGCAAAATGTTGTTTGTAGCAGTCTTAAGAGAGCAAATGGGAAGGAGAAAATGGGAGGGCGTAATGCAGGCATGCACCACTCCTGTGCTCAGGAACTCTAAAAGCTTCGTAAATGATGTGCAATGCCCTAAGGAGAGCAGCTGGCTTTTGCACAAGTATCTTATGGACATCACTGTGTTCTGTGCCCTGTAACCTCTCAGGCATTGGAAGGTCATTTGCATTAAAGCACCCCAGAAGCCACATTTAATTGCCTTGCCCATGATGCTTCTGTCACACACCTGTCAAATATGAGTCATTTTGTATAAAACTCTGCCAGTATCTGTGTGTATTTGCCCAGGGATTTGATGAGAATTGCAGTAGTCCCTAGCGTAGTATGTTGCAAAGACAGGAGCAAGAAAAAACACAGCTGTTTCCCTTCTGCATATGGTGTGAGGGAGTGATGGATGCATCCGTGGTGCTGCAGGATGCGACAGGCTGGGATGGGGCACCGTGAAAGGGGACAGGAGCGGTGGCCGTGGGGTGCTGAGAATACCCACATGCAGCGGGATGCATCCTGTTCAGCAGAGCCTTGTCTTGCATGGGGCATTTTAGGAAAAAGAAAATGAAACTTCTTTATGCTTTTGTGAGGTGAAGTATGAAATGTAGTAAACGGGAAAACTATAAAACAAACATCTGCACAGGAACAGCAAGTACCCCAGCAAGCAGGTTGGGTGAGTGGCTGGAGCAAGCCTGGAGAAGGAAGAGGACAATTTTGTGAAAGGAGAAGCAGGAGAGGGCAAGTTTACCAGGCAGCTCTCCAGGGATGCAGCTTTACATAATTGTGAAACCATATGCATCTCTCAGGGTGCTTCATATGTCACAGTCTGCATGCCTGATGGCTTGAAACTGTGCATAAATAACAGTCAAAATAGATATTTGGCTATCAGAAAGCAGGTAATAAATTTTGCAAATTAGACTGTGCTGAAAATTTAGATAGACGAAATACAGCCTTCATCCTCATAAGAGGAAGAAGTTGTGGAGGCTGGGTTAAAAAAAAAAAAGTGGTGTTTTAATTTTTCTCTTAGTCAGGCTGCAGAAAATAGTGTTGTGTAACTAACCTTGGCCAGACTTTGAACATATGGGCTTTGCTTGTCATACCATGTGTGTTCGCCACTTAAATTAAGTTTTCAGGGAACTCTTAAGGTTTTGAGCACCGACTCAAAGGCAATGCCAAAGCACAGTTCTGGGTAGATCACTGCTGTTCTGCTGCCAAGTTTACTGAGAAGCTTAATCTAAAGTTATCTCTCCTGCCCCCCCCACCCCCACAATTTTTTTTTTACCATTCCCTCTTACTGTGAGGTAAAAGATCAATGTTCTTAGCAGGTTTTTGAAATAACGGTAGTGATCGATCAGCCCCAGAAGGCAATGCTTTTGACCTTTACAAGTCTGTAATAGCGGTTTCCTTAGGAGTTGAGTCCCATGGAGAGAAATCTGAGAAAAGGCTGTCCTAATGTGAATTGGCCTATTTTGCCACCAGGTTGAATTATCTGGATTAGAATTATCTGGATTCAGGTGATAGAGCAAATACAGTGCCCTGCCTTGAAGGGATATGGGGAGAAGATCCTTGCCTATGTTTAGAACATGACAGATAATGAGATTTTGTACCTCCAGCAGTGAATGCAAATTTGATGAATTTACCTTCGGCTTCAAACTCACTTATAGTAGCAAATAAAGGCTTAATTGTATTCTTAAGATGGTGGTGCATCTGCCTTGTGGACTACTTTAGGGTCTTAAAGTAAACAGCTTTTTTTTTTTTTTTTAAGCTCTACGAAGGTCTAATCATGAGTTGGTGCTAAAGCTTTTACTTTAGCTTAAAAGGTAATAAGGTACAGCAAAAACATAATTACATTTATGCAAGCTAATGCGTGCTAGATGATGGGAGATGAGAGAGGGTTTTGGTATTGGTTCAGATAAGTGGTGCATATCCTTCTGGTACAACGGTTTCAAGTCTTACATGTATAGGTATCAACAGTCTCTGACTTCCACACTATTTAGCTTATCCATGGCTTGGAATAAAAAAGATACAGGCAGTGACTGAAAGAGGAAATCCAGTAGCTTTATTGTGACACAAGATAAGATGAAGTAGGAGAGCACTGAAAATTAGTCGATTCTGGTGCTTTCCTTGTTACTGTTTAGCCTTTCTGAAGCAGTATGTCAAAGCTTATGTTATAGATGTCTCCTCTAATTTGGATGCTTCTCTGAGAACATATACACTGAGGTTTCTTCCCTTGCAGATGTTGGCTGAATATAGTGTTGAACTCAATATTCTGTAAGGTATTTGCTTGTGTGTGTGTTTCTGGGCCAGTTTATTACACAAAGATCTGCAAGGGGTTGACTTTTCATTTGAAACAGTAGCCCCTTATCTCCCTTAAGAGGCAGGTCCTCATTAAGTATTTTGCCCCCTTTGCATATGTTGGAAACTTCAGGAATCTCAGTGCCGTTAATCTGGACATGATGACTTACATTTTATTTGTAAGTGGCTTGCACCCATTTTGCTTATGTTCTGAATTATCTTCACTTTAAATATTTTCCTCTTGATCCTTCGTGTTATTAAGCTGTATGTTCTCACTCCTCTACTCCATCCCTGTTTTCCTGTTTGATAGAAGGACATTTTGTCCCCACTTTCAGCTCTGTGTTTTGCTAGAGCAGATGTGGGCTACGGAGTCAACCAATGAGTGGTTCAAATTGACATTGTGAAGGTCTTGCACTTTACAGTAGCCTGTGCATGGCATAGGATGAAAGTAAAATTTCTGAGGAGATGCTTTCTGCTTTGATGGTGAGGACATAGCCTATGGTCCAACCTAGCTTTTACTGCATGCAGGGTTGATTAAAGACAGCTGCAGCATTTTGATGTTAGGGGAGACCCTTCTACATGGTGTCTTGGCTGGACTTATGAATCATGCCTTTACTTCACTGGCTGCTTCAGCAGATTCACCAGCAATAAGCTGCTGTCAAAGGCTGATTGCACTTCTGCAGTTACTGGAAGTCCAGTAGGAAATCTCATGCCTGTGCTGTTCTCCAGTGTCAGGGCATACAGCTCTTGTGCCTGCTCTTGTCTTGTTGGTCCCATTGCTTCAAACTACTGTGGCATAGGAGCCCTTGGTCAGGCAGCAGCTTCAGTGTAGCCTGCTTTCTGCCAGCCAGGAGCTCAAGGGAAGGTGGAAGGGCCTTTGCTGAAGAGCTCTGAATTGGTTTCCAGAGCTGAAGGATTGCTTTTAATGTGCTGTGATAATGGTTTTCTTCACGAGTACCCGCACCTGCCTGTACTAAAAGCTAGAGATCAGAATAGAGCAGTATGGTAGGTGCTAACGGGGAAAGAGAGGACTAAAGCTGGCCCAACGTGAACTGTGCTGAGGGAGGACAGTGAGAAGATAATGTATCCATCAAGTCAAAATTGACACCTTTGGCTTTATTGTACCCTGAACCTGGACTGAATTTATTTAATGACTGGAATTAAAAAGTTGATGCTTTTTGCTGCAGTGAAATCATGCATTTTATTCTGTCCGCTGAGCCCTATTTTATGTCCCATTTAGTCAGAATAACTATAATTAAGCTGCAAAAGTGTGTGTCAGGCCTATCAGAGCCTTGCCTGGGCCATTCTTTGTGCTGCCTTGGCAGCTGAGGCTTTTAGCAGTGTCTGATGAGCAAAAGCCTGTCTGATATTACCTCATGGTTTCTAGGTTGTGTTGCATCTGAAGGCAGGAGTGATAGGAGTTTTTGAGAGACCGCATTAGCTGCCAGTGCTGGCTAAGAGTGGACGTATGCTGGATTTCTTCAGGCAGAAGAAAGCAGGGGAAGCAGCTAGCTTAAGAGTATCAACTGCGATGGGTGGTAGACCACTGTACTTGGCACAGCGTGTTACGTAGCAGTGGCTGGTTACACAATGTATAGGCACTAATCCATTTCCCAAGAAGAGCGCAGTCTCTTCCCTTCAGGAAATGAATCAGAATTCATAAACAAATCTCTTCTCACCAGCTTCTGCAACGGCCAGTAAATGAGTGGGAATAGATAAATATATCATCATGCTTTCAAAGTATCAACTAGTAAGTGATCCTGCTGGTCTTCAGCAGGGACATCAGCTCAGACACGTACAAACACAGAACCTTCAGGTTCATGTTCTGGTTCCCATTGTCGCTCGATTTATTTGTAGCCAAAAAGTAAAAGCACGTAAAATTTTGGAGAGCGTGCTGTGTTGCTTGGAGTCCCTGAGCAGCCTGAGCTGCGAAGCACCAGCAGATAAGGAGCCCCGCTGAGTGTGGTGGGCTGTTGCAGAGACGTGCCCTCAGCCCTGCTGCAGGCAGGGCTTCTGCAGGCTGCACTGCTGCGGACGTTGTTCTGGGGGACATTTAGGACCTCTGTTGCTTGACACCTCGTATTCTCCTCTGTACACGCTTTCTGGTTGCTTATATGGTGAGGGAGCACATGACCAGCGGGAAGGTAGGAAATCCCATAGTAGCTTGTGCCACTACGTCAGTTCCAAAGTTAGTTTTGGAGTGGAAGATTAAAAGCAAAGGTAGGTTTTATTGTTAAACAGGGAATGCTATAAATGCTGGTCGTTACGGTCCTTAGGTTTCCAGTGGTTAACTTTTCCACAAATACTGTGGCTAACCAGTATTAGATATCAGAGAAATCAGTAGGAAAAGGGGGGTTATGAATGTACTGATCATTTAAAAAAAAGAAACCATGCTGTAGTGCCTGAAAATGCATGAACTTTATCTGAATTCTGAAAGCTCCTCTGTGATTTAGGATGGTTTTACTCCTTTCCCTCCTCCCCAGTCAGTTCCTTAGTAGATAAGAAAAAAGCTTGGTGAGGATTTCCTTAATAAGTTTTCGTTGACAGGAAACTAAGCCAAGAAGTCTCCATCCCTGACTAGTTTCATCCATACCATCATGGTCACAGCTTATATTCATCCTTCTAAAGACCTAATGACTTATAAACTCTTTTTTGAGGAATCGGGAATGAACATCATTGTCTGCTTTTTACAAGGTATGAACACATCTGAATGAACAGCCCAAGCACTGCAAATGCTGAGATGACCAGAAGGAAGCTTGGATAAACCTAACAAATGGCTTGGTCTGCCTCAGTCAGTGTCTCCCATGGTCTTTCCTTTGCTCTAAAACAGAGCTTGTGTTCATGTCCGCTTTTTGACATGAACAGATGTTTTTACATAGTTTAAAGAGCCGTATTCTTTTAGAAAGAAGTGTAATTGTTACTCAGCTCTTAATCACAAAACCAGGACAATTAACTATGTAGGTAAGTGCTTTGTATACAAAGTCATGTGGGAGAAGTAGATAAATAACGATTTTAACAAAAATTCTGGATGTGGGAAAAGCAAACGACATGGGTAATTGCTCAGTTGTCTGTGTTTGAGTATTTTGGATGTGGATTAAAAAGTGCAAACGGTGGTTTCAAAAAGTGGTGCGTGTGCATGTATTTACACCTCAAACTCAATGGTATTCTTCCAGAAATAAATGATACTGCCTGTGTTTGCAGGGAGGCTCCTAATTTGAAAACCAGCCGTTGTGATACTCAGAAGCATTATCCTGGCAATGATCATTTTTTGGTTTTAGTTTGATTTCCCTTTATGGCTGTGTGTGATGACTCTAGTTAAGCCAGAAATTGCTGTTTATTCAGTTGCTGGCCAATGCCTTTACACTGACCTCAGGCTAATAAAAATGAAGGAGGAAAAGTGGGAAAATATGGACCACCTTGAGGTGTACAAAGTAACAAGAAAGGAGGGCTCTTGTGAACAGAGACAGCAAACCCCTTGTTATTCTGACTTTCCAATTCTTCTAAACAAATACGGTACTGCACAGGGTGATGTATGTAGGGCAGACTTCAGCGGGATCAATATTGTTCCTCTTTTCAGCAGCTGCATGAACCAGCTGGGAGAAATGGGCAGCTGAATCCAGGGCCACTTGCTGTAATGACTGTATTTCTAACAAATAAAATAGCATGAGGGTATGTGTTCAGGCACGGGGATCTGTCTGGCTGCACCATATGGTTGTTGGTACCAGGCACTGTTCTTGCCATGAGCCAATTCACGTAGCGTCAAACAATTCCCAGACAGAGTCTGGGAGTCAGCTTGGACCAGTACACAGCTTGGATGCAGCTGCTGGTTTCTATGCCAGGTGGCCTCTCTGCCAGAGACTGGCCCCAGGCTTGTGTCATTTATTAATCCAGGTGTGTTCCACATCTCCAGGGCACCCTGGAGATCACGTGGCCATCCCTGCTGGTGGGGAGTCAGATTGCCTACGGGAAGTTGGTTCTGTGATTTTAAAACAAAAAAGAAAACAAACTAAGACACAGCCCTTAAAACTGGTCTGTCTGTAAACACTTCTGCTGGTTTGAGATCTGTAACAATAAGTTTCATAAAAAGCCTGAATCTGAGACCAAAAATAGTTTGAGATTCTTAAGACTAACTTCAACCAGATGTCCAGGGGAGGGCAGGTCTCCCGAGGCTGCAATGCTGAGCAGAAGTGCATGCACTGCCAAATTCCTGCATGCAACATTGGCCAGCGACTCATGAGGCCACAGCCAGGGTTGGAACCCAGCTGGAGCATTGAGGTGGCACTCATGACCTCTGTGGCCAAGTCCTCTGGTCAGACCCCTGTGTTCGCTTGCTGCACCACCGTATGCCCAGGCATTGGACCTGTAACTTGTGTGAGTACATCTCCTCATGTTCCTCAACAGCCATCAAGATAATTTGTCTCCTTTGCTTCTGACACCCAGGGACGTAACTTTGACAGGTTTGAGCAGAGCATTGCTTCATCGTGTCCTGTAGGTCTGGGAGGCTGGATATGGATGCTTCTTTACACGCCAGCTTCTTCCCTACTTACACTGTTGTAGCGTGACATCCTTCCAGTGGGCTTGGTGTCATTGCAGCTGGACTGGGGCTGCTCCACATGCTGCCAGTAGAAGAGCCTAGGCTTCACTTCTGAGAAGTGTGGTGGTCTCACCACTGTTTCAGGCCAAGTCAAGGCTTTGGTCCTGTATTTTTGAAGTCACAGAGCAGCGCTAAGCTGTAGTAATGCCCAATTTTGAAATACAAGCCACTAATCATCTACCCCTTTGAAAAACATATAGAGTTGGGTGTCATGTGCTGAAGAGAGAATTCTTCATTGAGGTGATCCAAATGTAGAGCAAAGCTTGGAGAAGATCCAGGAAGTCTGGAGACCCTCTGTAGGGAGGCTTTACCTGAGCTTTTCATCTTTGAAAAGGTCTTCATTCATAAAAACGACGTTTCTGGTCCTTTCAAGTCCCTAAAATACTTGAAATAAATTGGGCATACAATCCCCAGAGACCTTACTCCAAGCGTTGTTTTCAACCCATACATCTTTTCATGTAAGCAAGGCTTCAATAAGATCTTTGGTGTTGCTACTAAATGACTATAGAAAACTCTAATGGGATACAAAGGTTGTATTAAAGGTTCAAGGTAGACAGAAGATAAGAAACTTTCATTTCCTAGTAAAACTGGTGATGCCACAAAGGAACCAAGAAGAGGAAGTGTGCTACTTAAACAGCTTGTGAGCTTCTCTACCTGAGGAAAGCATAGGAAACTTGAGGTACAATAATTAAATTAAATCTTCAAAGCACGTTTGCAATAGAAGGCACTGTACAGCTGGAGATGCTTGTTTTGTAACCCTTGCCTTGTCCAGTTTATCTGCTACTACTGATAGTGTAACAGAAATTACATACATTGTTGGGGCAAAGGCTTGTGGAGAGAAAGCCTCTCTTCTGTAGTCTTACATATCTTATTATTGTACAAGCGGTTTCCATTTGGGTATCTGGTTGAGGATTCACATGATATTTATTTCAATCCTTTTTTGTTTGTTTGTTTTGTTTTCTCTTTACCCACTGATGTGGGGACACTGATGTGTCTCCCATTAGGAAGAAGTAGTAATTTGCTTTTACTTCAATACGTAAACAAACGCTAAAATTTTCACGGTTGGTTTCATCCTGCTCCAGTGTCATTTGAGAGTTTTGCTGCTGACCTCATTGTGAGCAGGATCAGACGAGGGCTTTAGAAGTGCAGTTGATATTTGCGTTACTGGAGAAGTGCATCTACAGCTGCTGTGGTAGGCAGAAGGATGAGAGGCAACCCTTAGCTGTCACTGAAAGTAATTGGGATGGGGCAGTGGTGGAGTCAGAAAACACGTCTTGGATGTAGCATTGGTGTTCTGACACTCTTTGGCATAGTGCTGCCCTGTGGCAGTTGCATTCTTCTCTGGCTCCTGAGCTTGGCCCAAGTTGCTAAGCTGGATTTTGTGTCTCGGAGCCAGGCATTATTGTTCCCTCCTGGATCGTGAGGGAATTTATGTATTCTAGTTAGGGTTTCTTGCATGGAGCATCTTGTTCTAGGAAGCTTTTGTGTTCGCTCCTTTTCTATGAAAACTTTCTTGTTTAGTTTTTAATATCACTTTAACTGTTCTCAGGGTGGTTGGTCTGAAATTATGCTCTGGTATGGGTCCTCTGTTACTAAGGAAATTGTGTCAGATTATCTTAGCCCAGATCTAAGTTGTTACGAGGTTATGATTGCCTTTTTAAGGTCCAAGATCAGAGGATCAAGACAGCAACAAGATTTCCTTAGAATCATGTACTTTGAATACCCAAGACATGAAAGTTTTACAGCAGTCTTTATAGTATTTTTCTACAAAATCTGCTGCTTTTGCTGTACCACAAGATTGCAATTTCTCACTCTGGACCCAAATAGAAATTCTACTTGGCCTCCTTTGCATCAAATCTTATGGAAACCGCAATTTTAACCAGATACTAAGAGAGAGAGAGGAGCAGATTTGGAGTCAAATAAACTTAAATTATGAATAGCTATCAATTATGCAGAAGTAACATGAAAATAAACAGAACAAGATGTCTAACTTGGCTCCCCTTCCTCCTTTGTAACTAAATTGATAGTATTTCCTGAAATCACAGACCAGAGTGACACCGGTGTTGCCATTTGGCAATGTATTATCATAGAATGGTTTAGGTTGGAAAGGACCTTGAAGATCATCGGGTTCCAACCTCCCTGCCATAGGCAGGAACACCTCCCGCTAGACCAGGTTCCCCAAGGCCACGTCCAGCCTGGCCTTGAACACCTCCAGGGACGGGGCCTCAACAACCTCTCTGGGCAACCTGTTCCAGTGCCTCACCACCCTCAAGGTGAAAAACTTCTTCCTAATGTTTAATTTAAACCTGCCCTCTTCCAGTTTAAAGCCGTTCCCCCTTATCCTATCACTACATGCCCTTGTGAAAAGTCCTTCCCCAGCTGTCCTGTAGACCCCCTTTAGGTACTGGAAAGCCACAATAAGATCTCCCCGGAGCCTTCTCTTCTCCAGGCTGAACAGCCCCAACTCGCTCAGCCTCTCCTCATAGGAGAGGTGCTCCAGCCCTTGGATCATCCTCGTGGCTCTCCTCTGTACACGCTCCGTCAGGTCCATGTCTTTCTTATGTTGGGGACTCCAGAGCTGGATGCAGTACTCCAGGTGGGGTCTCACGAGAGTGGAGTGGAGGGGCAGAATCACCTCCTTTGACCTTCTGGCAACACTTCTGATGCAGCCCAGGATACAGTTGGCCTTCCGGGCTGTGATCGCACATTGCTGACTCATGTTGAGCTTCTGGTCAATCAGCACACCCAGGTCCTTCTCCTCAGGGCTGCTCTCCAGCTATTCCCCGCTGAGCCTGTATTTGTGCTTGGGATTGCCCTGACCCACATGTAGGCCCTTGCACTTGGCCTTGTCGAACTGCATGAGGTTGGCTTGGGCCCACCTCTCCAGCTTGTCCAGGTCCCTCTGGATGGCCTCCCTCCCCTCCAGTGTGTCTACCTCCCCAAACAGCTTGGTATCATCTGCAACCTCGCTGACGGTGCACTCGACCCCACTGTCCATGTCCGCAACAAAGATGTTGAACAGTACACGTCCCAGTATCGACCCCTGAGGAATGCCACTCGTCACTGCTCTCCACGTGGACATCGAGCTGTTGACCGCAACTGTTTGAGTGCAATCGTCCAGCCAGTTCTTTATCCATTGAGTGGTCCATGTGTCGAATCCATGTCTCTTCAATTTAGAGACCAGGATATTGTGTGGGACAGTGTCAAATGCTTTGCACAATTCCAGGTAGATGACATCAGTTGATCTTCCCTTGTCCACTGCCGCTGTAACCCCTTCATAGAAGGCCATCAAATTTGTCAGGCATGACTTGCCCTTAGTGAAGCCATGCTGGCTGTCACCAATCACCTCCTTGTTTTCTTTGTGCCTCAGCAGAGTTTCCAGGAGGATCTGCTCCATGATCTTGCCAGGCACAGAGGTGAGACTGACTGCCCTGTTGTTCCCTGGGTCTTCCTTCTTTCCCTTTTTGAAAATAGGGGTTATGTTTCCCTGTTTCCAGTCGGCAGGAACCTCGCCAGACTGCCACGACTTCTCAAATAAGATGGCTAGTGGCTTTGCGACTTCATCTGCCAGTTTCCTCAGGACCTGCGGGTGTATCTCATCAGGTCCCATGGACTTGTGCACCTTCGGGTTCCTCAGGTGGTCTCACATTTGATCTTCACCTACAGTGAGCAGTTCTCCATTTTCCCAGTCCTCGCCTTTGCATTCTGCATCATGGGCGGTGTGGCTGCAGTCCTTGCCAGTGAAGACTGAGGCAAAAAACTCATTGAGGACCGCAGCTCTGTCTCTGTCCCGGGTAACCAGTTCTTGCATTTCCTTCTGAATTTTGATTATGTATTACCTGGAAAAAAAAATTAGGCAATTGGAGGAGAAAAAATCAGTTACTGAAGCTGAAAGTAGAAATCAAAAGTTTCTTTGCAGAGGGAGGGAATATATGATTATCCATCCTGCTTTACAGAGAAGTTTAATTCTTGTTCACTTGGTGTGTATCCATTCTCGATGTCATGTTTTTAACTGCTGTTTGAGCTAACTGCTGTGTCTTTGATAAATGGTTAGTTGCTGCTGTAAAGAACTTAGCTGGTACAGGTGACTTCTGAGTCTCCTGGGGAGAAAATGGGCCCGCTAATGTCCATCCTACCTGGTGACCTAGCATCAACTCTTTATTTAATTATTCCCTCTCACCCTGATTCATGTTTGAGATTTGATTCTGGGGAGGGTCGCATCAATCCCTGCACACTCTGGAGATCTTATAGCCTGCCTTGTCCTCCTAGTTGAGCACTCTTACAGCTAAGCTGTTATGGAGTAAAAATGGGTGTCATGAGGTGGGCGTTTGGGATCCAGGTGCTTACACAATCCAAATTAGGATTGCAGGAGTATGTCTGGGTCTAGGGAGGATGTGAGATTTTGCACGTTTTCAGCATTTTGCATTGGTTGGCTTGAACTGTCATGTTTAATGAGAGTCCCATTTTTGAGTACCTACATCTTTAATGGGAGCAATGCTCCCAGACCTGGACACTTACCTTAGACCTGCTGGTGTTTGGTATCCCTGTCCTGAAGTTCTCTTGTGAAGCTGGGTCATGGCACTGCTTTCTCTACCTGTCCAGGATTGATTTGGAAGAATCTCAGACATCTGGTTTTCAGTCTTGACTAACAGTGATATTTTGTAAATAATCTGTGAACAGGACCTAGTTTGATCCAGTGGTGTGTGTTTGCTTATTGAAAAGGTAAGATTCTTTGAACAAAAAAAAATATTTATTCTTGAGACTGGGTAGTAACTTGACTCAAGTTGTGGAGGGAACAAGAGGAGGAGCTTGCTAAGAGCCAGTGCTGAGACTTGAAACTTTCCGTGAGCACTGCAGTGAATGGCAGTTGAAGGGAATCTTTTTCTCTCCCCGAAAAAATGTAGAGTGAAAACATTTTATTTCAAATACAAATTTTGCAGTATGCAGTTGAGAAGAGATCACTTGAAATTGAACTCAGATAGTCTGCATTGGTCGTGACTTCTTCTTCAAACTATTGTTTATTTTCCTCTATGCTTATTTTGCAGTGATAGATAATGGATAACAACAAAGGTTGTTTGCCTTAAATGCCAAAAAAAGAGTCCTGTTAACAGGAAACCTGTAACAGTGTAATGGATTTAGTGTCCCAAGTAGCGGAGCAAGAACATCCTGTCTGTGAGGTACCAAGGTAAGTGCAAGTGTGCTATCTGGAGGAGCCTTAATGTAGGAAATACTTTCCATGTTAGATATTTTGAGGTTACACACAGAGTAATACTCAGTTGTCGAGTGCAGCTGGAAGGGTTTTCATTACCAGGTCTGCCACTACCTCAGTGCTTCATAAATGCAAAGTGTGAAGCTGGACTTCTCCCTTCTGGGGTTGGGCTGACCTCATGCACAGACTTGAGGTTTGAAGGGTCTGTTTTCAGACTGTTGCCTCAATTTGGAAAGGCTATTAGCAGAATACTGTGCTGTTTCAGTTTTCTTGTCTAGGGGTTATTGCAGGCTTTGTGACATTCTTACTTTATAACCGCTTCCCTACTACTTATTCTTCCTATTCATGTTTTATCTCTAACACAACTCCTCTCAACTCACTCTCTCCTTTCCTCACCTTCCTGTTTATTCATTCTTTTGGTAGCCCTGTCTTATCAAGTAGCAGTTCAAAAAGGGACAGCTGCCTCCTTCCCACATGAACTCTTGAAGCAGGCGCACATCCTTGCTGATGCTGACGGCTGTTAAATACCAGTATCAAGCAGTCATCTGATATGAAAGTCAAAATGGGGCAGCTTGGATCGGGAAAAACATTGACACTAGAAATCTGATTAAAAACACCTTGTGCACCGGTGATGTGAAAGGTGTTTGGCAGGTTTAGCAGGTTTTATTTGCCAGATGTCGCCTTCTGAAAACCTGAAGTACCCATTGTATCCTTCTGTGTTCTAGCAGCTCCTTTCCCACCAGCAGCCCATAAGAATTCCCAGTTTATTAATGGATGTTCTTAACATGTTTAAGTATTATTAAAATGTGTTCAATTTTTTTGAGTAATTAAGAGGCAGTGAATGTGTGATGCCTCTCAGGCAATGGGGAGTGGGCTGGGATGCTACAAGCAGTAGAGAAATGAAAATCACATGGGAAGAGATTCTTTTCTTTGCAGTGAGGTGGAGGGAATGGCAATATTTGCCTTTGTCTCATTGCTTCAAAGCCATGTTTGAATTAGTGAGAAAGGAGAAAACAGCTGCTTGAGCAGGTATGTGGGCTGCCTCTGCAGTTGCTTGAGGGTGCACAAATGCTGAAGGCTTGATACTGCCAAGGAGGGGTGACCTTGGTAGCCTGGTATCTGCTGGTTAACGGGTGTTTCTGAAAACAGGAGAACTGGGATGCAGAGGGTGTATCTGCACCTTTCCCACACACACATACAGATATGAAGCTTATGTTCTTGCCAATAGCATGAGTATTTTTAAAAGGCCAAGTCTAGCAGGACTTGTAAATGACTGTCAGCCCTTGCTGAACCAGAGTGCTGGAGACAGAACTCTGGGGAAAGAAACACCGTGGTTGAAATGTGCGTGAAAATGAAGGGTGCCAGAGGAGCAGACAGTGTGGGATGACTGGGAGAACTGATGGGAGTACAGAAAAAATGTCTCTAAGCTTTTAAGTGCGTGATTTGGAAGTAGACTACTGAACTGTCTTCTTTGGTTCCTATGTCTTAAGTAGGGGTTACTGGTTCACCACTGGGAGAGCTAGGACCTAGATCCCCAGTGTTCAGTGGCATCTAATTAGCATGTGGCTGCCATACCATGAACTTTTGTTTCCTTCTACAAAAATATTTTCCTTTTGAAAGTTTGATCAAACAAAACTATTAATGTTTGGGGGGAAAAAAAAAAAAGTCAGTGGAAAAAGCAAAGACAAACCTTGGTCCTTCAAGACTTATGTGAATGAAGCAAGTATTGTAAAGGTGCAGTGCCAGAGGGGAAAAGATACATTTGTGAAATGATGTGGTTGTTGCATTTCTAAGAGCCTTTGTTAGCTTGCATTTATTTATACTGTGCAGCACAAATGATGAAAATTTGTGTGTATTTCCAAAACAACCCTTTTGTTCACTGCAGTGTTCAAGGTCACAACTGTTCTGGGTCTTTCTTGTAAACTTGCTGTTCCTGTTTATTGGTATTATTTAGAGCAAGCTGTCCAGCTGATTTGTTTTAGGGGCCAGATCCTGTCCACAGGACAGCTCTGTCTAATCCCTTTTCCCTCCTCCCTTCCAACTGGAATAAAAATTGATTATAAAAATTGTTACCTGCCACTGGTCTCTGAGTAAATTATTAAAATATTGCTCTCCATGTGTGCTGCCTCCCTCCGGGTGCTCAGTAGTTGGGATGTCTCTGAATTAAGTAAACTGCTTAATCTGCTGCAGATTGTTAATGATTTATATTTCTTGATAACTGCTCACAAAATGTGTATATTCCTCCAAAGCTCACTCTGTGTGTTTGATAAGAAGACAAAATTCACTTGTAATAGATAAGACAAGTGCAAGAGACTTACTGGACTGTCAGGTCGTTCCACCTGGATGTTTTCAGCGTGTGTCAGATATCAGAACAGGAGTGAGAGGAGGAACTGCTTGACACAGCAGAACACACATGGATTTTGAAACCAAAAGAGAGGGGTTTAGTTTGTGGGAAGCATATCTCATGGCTTGAGGTAACTGGACGTATTGTCTCAGCCTTTTTGCATAATAGCTTAACTGTCTGCAAGGAAAGCTGTTCCTCCTCTCCCTGCCCTCCGCATAAGAAGCAATCCTGTCTGACCTGTGTATAGCTGAGCCAGAGTTACAAACCTGATTTAATGTTTCGGGCAGTGCTGAGCCTGCAAGGCAGCGGGATCATAAAGGACTCTTCTCTTATCTACTGCCTTTACCCATCTCAGTTCATCTTTTTCCCTGGCAGATGCTGTGATCTGATTTTATGCTTTAACTAATAGCACAAGGATTTACTTGCCCAGTGGGTGGTCTCTAGCTGTCTTCTCCCTTGTATTACCATTTAAAATCTTATGTCCTCTGCCAAGGTCAGTGATAGATCTAGTCTGCTCCAATCTGCTGCCATCTTCTGCTTTCAACAGCCCTCAAATAGTCATTACTTCAGACACCTTCTTTGCACTGTCCAGGCCTATGCTATATAACGGCCTTCTGCTGGAAGGCAGCATCTCTGGATGAAGTGGTGTGGAACAAGCTCTGTCCATGTGTGTCCAAACCTTTTGCGTGTAACTCAGGCCACTGTGAAAATATTACTTAAGTCAAAGATTAGTGATGTGTGATCTTGGTTAACACCAAGTTATCCTTTCCTAAAAAGAAACCATACAAATCATCCTCTTGTTGCTGGTAGAATACCTTATTATCTCCACATCTTTACTCTCCAAATATTTACTTTAACAAGGATTGCCTGGTTTGCTAGTAGTGGTAACAGGCACAGCACCATCCTGACTGCGATAGGGAAGAGTGATACAGTACTTATACACAGCATACACTGTCTCTGATGGTCTAGCACAGTAGATGATGTGCTCTTCATACCTGCTGTGCTGCTGTTGTGGTCAGCTCTGTGGTACGTGTTGTAAAATAGTTTGCATCTGTTGTAATCTCCATATCTGTCAGTGTTCTTTTATATGAGTTCAGGAATCCTTACCTATCTGAATTTGGGCAGACTGGTGCAGCTTATTAAAAGGAAGGTCTCTGGTAGGGTATCCTGTCTTTATTCAGGATGGGGAAAGCTGATCGGCTTTTTCTGATGAATGTGTACAGTTGCTCAGTAGTTAAATCAAAAATGACGTAAAGTCCTTGCTTCGAAAGTGCTCTGCCTCAAATCCCCGATTTCTATGAATATATAAATATTTAAGAACTTTATTGTGATCACCATGCCTAATAGCATGACCTAGTAAGGACTTACTACTTTTGAATTTTTGGATGTTGTCTTTTGTATTGGAATAAGATTTAAATGTGAGAGGTTGCAAAACAAACAGGCAGATCTTTAGAGCTGATAGTTTTTCTCAAGACCTCAAATCTGTTTCTACCAAGATTATACTGATACTTCCCCTGTGAATAGCAGCAATAAAGATCTGGAGAATACAAGCTGAGACAGCATCTGGGCAGGAATTGCAGAAGACTGTTCTTGTAACCCTCTAGAGAGAAGTAAGTCTGTGAAATAAGCTAGTAACAAGGTGCCAGCAGAGGGTTCCTAGTAATGTTTGATGCTTTTGCCATGAACTGGAAGCTGTCCCTTACTGCAAAGCAGAAGTTACCTATAAGCCAATGACTAGATAAATGAACAAGGAGCTGCTACAGGCTTTATTGGTTTGGTGCATGGGTAACAGTCACCCGAGCAGTGGCCTCCTGTTATACACGATTCCACCAGAGATCTTTACAAAGCTGCACTGTAATATATTGCACCATTTCACATATTCACAGAATTCACAGAATTGTTAGGGTTGGAAAGGACCTCTGGAGATCATCTAGTCCAACCCTCCTGCCAGAGCAGGGTCACCTACAGCACGTTACACAGGACAGCGTCCAGGCGGGTTTTGAACGTCTCCAGAGTGGGAGACTCCACCACCTCCCTGGGCAGCCTGTTCCAGTGCTCCACTACCCTCAAAGTAAAGAAGTTCCTTCTTTATTCACATTCAAATGATGTGTTTTTCCATACCTGAGGAGGGCGTTGGTCTTGTGTCCTCCTTATGCTTGTGTAATAGACATGGCTTTCCTGTCCCATGTTCACAAGGAGAAAGTGTGTTGTCTACCTTCAAGGTTTTCCCTGGCCTGTGATTGCCTCTGCCTGTTCCTCTCCTTTGTCATTTTCTTTCCACCTCTCTTTGTCATGAACATGTGGTTCTGAGATTGCCCCTAGAAGCTGTAGCTGTCGAATCCTCTGTTCCCTCCCCTACCAGTGCAGTCTGCCCCAAATTAGCAGATAAGCTGATTGGATCTGGAGAGATGTGGAGAACTGCAGGAGAACATAATAAATGGACAGCAGTGTATTGCAGAGAGAATCTAATATTGGTAAATATACATTTTTCTCGCATCTGTATTTTGTAAGTTTCTAAATCATGCCAGTGTGAATAAAAAACATGCACAGCTGCTGCCAAATAAGCAAACACTGCTAGGGTATGTACGCGAGAAGATGGATAAAGAAAAGGATGATAATGCTCTTATAATTCAACGGGTTTGTCTGTGTCTGGATTGCTGTGTTTAGTACAGAATATGCCAGTTCAGACAGGATATTGTCTCATTAGAGGGACTGGAAGACAGGTAAGGAGAACAGGAGACAAGAACAGTTTCCCAAGCGATTGGAAAGATTGATTACCTTAAAGAGGAAGCCTGTGAGAAATGATACGAGTATACACAGTAACTAACCAGGGAAAAAAGTAGAGACGACAGAAACTTCTAACCTTGTAACACAAGAGTAAGAGGATGTTCATTGAAATCAGCGATTAACTAGCTTAAAGATGATAGAATAAAATTAGTATAGTATGAAGTTGAATGCTGAAGAATGGGAAAGCTGTAATGAGGCTATATGAAAGTAGTAGCTGGATGTGAAGAGGGACTATATGTTTGAGGTGATTTTTTTTTTAATAATAAAACCTGAAGTTTAGGATGTGATGTTCAGTCTTGTGATACACGTTTGAAGACTGTTTCTGTTCACTTGTGTTGATTACTATCTCCTAATGCAACCCCCACGGGAATGCGGAGGTGACAAACTATGACTGTCTGGTAAGCCCCTGAAATGTTGGATCACCTCTAAACTACAGAATCAGAGGTCTGGGCATTGCTGGCACCTCACAACATGCTCCTCAGTACGTGTGATAAGAGGAAATCTGAGAACCCCTGGCAAGGCACTTCAGGGCTGCAGTTCTTTGCAGCTGAAGAACAAACTTCTCAGGATAGGGTTGGCTTTGCATTGCTTTGCCCTCCTTTCTCCATCCCTTTTGGCTGGCACTAAATCTGCTGGGCTTGCTGCTTTCCTTCCTGGAGAGTACCACAACTCCTTAGTCAAAGTTGTCCTTCTGGGTGAAGCAACAGAGTGGCTTCTTGCCTCCTCTAGCAGAGCAAAGCAGGTAGGAGACTTGGGTTTGTGTGAGGACAGTGAAAATCTCTCTGAGTCAGGCTGCCCTGAGAGGAAAATAGCAATGAGCAGAAAAGCTGAAGGAACATTTTATCACCCATGAATCATTGTTCAAGTTCAATGGTAAACTGGAGGAACTGGAAATGAGATTCCTCTGCAGAAAGTTCTCTGCTCAAGGAGAATGTTTCCAGAGGCATCTTGGTGTGGCGCAGAGCACGCAAATACATTCCAAGTAGATGTGTTTGCTGTCTCTGGAAAAACAGTGCTGTAATTGTTCATCAATAATTGAAATACAAAAGCCTATCTGTTCTTAGAGTGGGTGTTTCAATAAGCCTTCAACATCTACAGATGCATGTGACCAGCTGATTGTCCTATTTGTTGACTAAGGAACTTACCTATACCATACTGGTATGAGGATTGGGTTGGGTTTGGGTTTGGTGGTTGTAGTTTTGGTTTTGGGTTTGTTGGGGTTTTTTTGCACAAAGAACAAAACCAGAGAATATTAATTAAAGTGAAAATTTATATAGTGACAAATGTGTAAATTGAGAGTTAGCAATTTTATGGGAACTGTGCAGATGTTAAGACTTCACAGCTGCTTGCTTGCAAAGGGGTTCATTTGCATCAGGATATGATTGATGCTCTTCTCAAAATCCAAGAGACACAGGTTTTCCCCTACAACTTTGTGTTGCATGAATTAAATGTTAGGTGTTTTTGGACTGAGTGTGATAAGTATACTGTCAGTGGAAAATAACGCTTTTACAGGTTGTGCATGCTCTTGTCTTTTTGCAGCTAGAACCCTGTTTTCCTTACACTAGGATTCTCAAATATTTGCAATGAATGTTATACTCTGTTTAATACATCAAATATACTCCAAGAAGCAGTGAAGTAGTTAATGATTTAATTTAGTCTTTTGCAATGAATGATGCAGATGACTTGCATCCAGAAATTAAAATGCTGACAGAGAGCATCATCCTATGGATGCGGAAATGTGGGTTCTTTCCCCCGCAGTAAAGGCATAATTTACTAGATGCTGCACTATATAGTTAACCAAGGAAAACATTTATATGAAATTATAAATTGAGGCCTAAGGGCATGACTGTTTGAGCCAGGATCTGTTGTCTTCCTCCATATCCCTTTATTACTTGCAGACTTTTTTCTGCTGCATTCATCTCTCCTCCCAGGTGCTGTGCTGTTTTCTTACTGATGTCATGGTATCATTTCAGAGCAGAACAGGAAAGAGTACAACTAAGGAATTTCTTTCTGCTCCAGATTACTAGCGTTTATGTTTATTGTAAATTCCAGCTAGGGACTTGATTTAGTGCTTGGGATCAAATATCAGTCTTTTTCTGTAAATTAACCTATATATGAATATAATTTCTAATAAATGTCATGCTGGTGGTATGTATATTGAAAATGCGTATGTCCAGCTTTCACTTCGTAGATTCAAGAGCATATGCTTACTTTATCTTTTGAGTAATGGATTATTTTTTGTGCAGAGTGAAGCATGCATAACAAAAACAATCACTAATTTAGTTGATAGCTCATAGCAGCTTTGGGAAAAAAAAAAATTGCTGTGTTCTTCTGGACAGATGTTCCTACCGGGCAGCTGGAAGCAGGCTGGTGACCTGGTAGGTTCTCATTCTTCGCCTGTGCTATGTGAACAATTTAGAGGGGAGCTGGAGGGTTGCTTTCTTGCAAATCGTTGATCTGCTAGGTATTTTTAGCATAATTCCACTGAGTCACTTATTGCATAGCAGGCCTGTATTTTAATCTAATGAGGATCTTTCTAATAACTTCCATTACTGAAACATTTGAATGTGAGAAGGAGGCGAAAGTAATTGGGTTGCAATAATTAAATCATCCAATGCGATTACCTTCAAAAGGTTGTCTGTTTGTGCTTCCCGAATGCAATTGATCAGTACAAGAAGCACCAAAGCTGCATCTGTTCTGGAAGGAAATCATTTGGTGGGGTGCGGGTGGGGGAGGTCTGTAGGTAAGAGGGAGGACCGAAGGTCATTTTATTACCTCAAAGCTATGTAAGGAAGACTGAAGCATAGGTCTTAATGAGGGAGTTAATTCTGAAACTTCCCTTGAAAAAAAATCCTAGGGTGATAAAACACTCATTGTTTAATAATTTGCAAAGCTGTAGGTTGATGCTTGCTGACAACTCCAG
>NW_009647769.1:1197989-1202135 GCF_000708025.1 Charadrius vociferus | reverse complement strand
GCATTTATGCTGGAATGTGGTGTACTCACTGCACTGCTTCATATGATAATGATGAGCAGTGCTTTTGTGGAGCTGCTGAAGACCTGAGGCAGCTTGGCTCTCTGAACCTTTTGCTAGAAACCTCAAGGTAACACAATATTTTTCTGTGGTTGTGACTTCTGGTTTATGTTTTGGGTCTCTCTTTACTTGCCCAAAGTTTCTGCAGTGGAAAATGGTCAGAATCTGATTTTGGTCCAGTGCCTAAACAGCAGAGCATGCACTGCTTCCAGGCATATGTGCTCGGATAACTGGAAAAATCACTGAACTGCATTGCTCAATGTCCAGAAAACTGAAAAATGGGTGGAAACTGTTTCACAGCTGAGTAGTAAAACTGTCATGTTGCTATCATTTGTTTTTGAGTCATAAAAATCCATTTCTCCTGAGATTGTCTCCTATGAATCTTTGTTTTCTAGTCACTTCCCATGAAATACCCAAAAAACCCTCTATGTAAACCCAAACTGTTAAATAAAGTGGTGTTATTTTCTCTTAGGTCTAAGTACCGCTGATGGTTATAACAGTTTTTCCCTAACAAACCCATGCAATTCTATAGCTGCATATAACCTACCAAAACTTTGACGTTTTCCCTATTATGCAATATGCATTTGCATTTAATTTACAGTAGTACTAATTAAATGAGGAAATATCTTATAAAGCATGGTTTGAATTAGGATGTTGTGTAAGCTCTGTGTGAAAAATTCCTGCCTGTCTGCCTGCCTGCTTGCTTGGCATACTGTTTCGTGCAATGTTTTTTTCTGAAGATAGGTGATAAATGTACAGTACCTTAAGTTTGCGCTTTCTTCCCTAGTGTGCCTTTGTGCTGAGCATCTTTCCAAGACTTTTCCACTGTGTTCCTCCTAAGCAGAAAAGAACTAGCAAAGTACTCTGCAAGGTCATTAACCTCTGAGCTTCGCTTGTCCAGGTCCAGAGGAGGGCCACAAAGATGATTAGAGAGGGTGGAGCACTTCTATGAAGACAGGCTGAGAGAGCTGGGGTTGTTCAACCTGGAGAAGAGAAGGCTCTGGGGAGACCTTATAGCAGCCTTCAGGTATCTGAAGAGGGCCTGCAAGAAAGCTGGAGGGGGACTTTTTGCAAGGGCATGTAGTGATAGGATGAGGGAAAATGGCTTCAAACTAGAAGAGGGTAGATTTAGATTGGATATCAGGAAGAAATTTTTCACTCTGACGGTGGTGAGGCACTGGAACAGGTTGCCCAGAGAAGTTGTGGAGGCCCCATCCCTGAAAGTGTTCAAGGCCAGGCTGGATGGGGCTTTGAGCACCCTGGTCTACTGGGAAGTGTCCCTGCCCATGGCAGGGGGGTGGAGCTAGATGATCTTTGTGGTCCCTTCCATCCTAAACCATTCTGATTCTATGACTCTTTGGTAGCTCATTCCCTGTCTTTACTGGAGATGTTGACTCAAAATGAGATTATTCATGATCAAAAGTTCTATATAACACGTATATTTTATCCTTTGTAGGATCCAGGGTCTTGCTGGGATCCATGACAAGAAACTGTACTAGTGACTCTTGAGAATGGATGAGGCAAGAGACATTCACAGGGAAGGATTATGATGAAAAGCAAATAAGACTATTTAGATTTAATAGGGAGAATCATTGAAGGTAGCAAAAATCAGATTCATTGCCAGTAGTTGATGGCTAAAAAAGTCCATGAGTGAACCCTTTTGTGCGTTTTCCCCCTACCCTACTTTTTGCACCAGACTATAGAGTTGCTCCTGAGGTCCCCATTCAGCATCAGATGGGTGCTTGCGTTGTAAATTCTGCATCTGCCATTGTTTTGTGGCAGGAGGAGAAATGAGAAGTCTGGAGTTTTATCGAGCCCTGTCTGACATGTGCTGTGTAGATCATTATCATGGAGATTGCTGTAGTGATGAACCTCGCCAAAAACATTCTCTGCTAGCCTGGGCATGGATAGGTTCGAAGCAGGGGAATTTTATATTGCTGCGTGGGATTGACAGTGCCCTTGAAGGGCACAAGGTCACAAGGACTCATCAGACTTCTTCGCCCAGTACAGTTGGTGCCTGAGCTACTTCTACCAGATCCAGCAGCATCCATGCAGTTTTTGGCACATTCCCTGTGCTGTTCACATCTAGGACTGCATGCAGCCATTATTTGGTTTGGTTCCCTTGCAGCAATCATGTTTCTCTGGTGCTTCTGAGCTTTGTGCGCAAGGATTGCTGGACTGGTGGCAATGGCAGTGGCCTTTTGAATACAACAGTAAGATGTCAAAGGTGTTGGCTGTTGGGAACTGGCCCAGCTTCCTCTTGAAGCCAGACTTTACCGCTCCTATGGGTTTGTTGCAGGGCTTGAGGCGTACAGAGTGTAAAGAGGGCAGTTATTACTCAAAAGGCTTTTATTTTATGGGAAGCACGATGCCTGAGTTACAGACCGAAGTTACAATGAAGATACTGTATCTTCTAGAAATGCCCTAAAGTAATCGCTGCTAAGAGAGAACCTCTTTAAAATAGCCCTGAAATAAAGCCCGTTCTTCAAAACTCTTTAATCTTTTCCCCACACACTGTCCCCCTTTCCTGAACTTGTAGCTCTTGCATGTTTTAGAAACCGAACCTGCCCTTTTGTAATATGAAAGAACCTAGAACAGATCTAGTGATGTATAGCTATACACCATCTCATAGTCTTAGAAAGAGTCCAGCGAGTAAACCCTTGATTAGTTTGGTTTAAATTGCACATTTGTTCATCAAAAGCAGTGAAAATGAGGTAGAACCTGGAATCTGCCCCAAAATCATAGGGTTTATGCAGAACTCTCTGTCAGAGTTTTGTGATGGGCCTTGTGGGGACTAGCATGGGTGAGCCTGAGAGACACAGTCACGCGCTTCCCTGGGTCTTTGGGGTTGGGTTTGGAGGTGGTGATGGTGTGGAGTTGTTGGGGGTTGGGTTTGGTTTCTTTTCTCCTTTTCCTTTTCCTTTTCCTTTTCCGAGGACATAGGATGAGGACTTGTTAGATAAAGTCCTCTTGGTGCATGAGGTTTTGGCCCTCTACTGTTAAATTTCTTTCTGTTTTCCCTGAAACACAGGCTGGCTCACAAATCAGTTCTGGTTTTGACTCTTGCTTTCATATATTTTCTTTCAAAATTTATCAGAGAAACGAAACTCCTCATCGCTGCTTCCAATATACTGGCAGTGGTTCATGAGCTGCCACTAAACATGAAAGATCTTTTATTCTTTCAGAAAATCCCAGTAGCAGCTCATGTCATTAATTGATGGGAGCCAGAACCTCTTCACATCTCTTGCCCATTAAAGTCTCTGGAGAAGTTGGGGGGTTTATAGTACTGTAGTACCTTTAATGCAGTAATTAAAAATTTTTCCTTAACCCACTTCTAATGGCAATGCCTCTCTGTTAAAGGAAGTAAAACTGTCGGTTCTGTACTCGGACTTCAAATACTACTATTGTCATGTTTATTTAATGACAGCACATAAAGCTTTTGCTGTTTCCAATGCAGATGTTTAGCTTCCAGAGAGTTGTGGCTTTTGAATACTTCTGAATTGTCTATTATTAGATATTTACAGAATAACAGAATGGTCAGGGTTGGAAGGGACCTCTGGAGATCATCTAGTCCAACCCCCCTGCCAGAGCAGGGTCACCTACAGAAGGCTGCATAGGATGGCATCCAGGTGGGTTTTGAATGTCTCCAGAGTGGGAGACTCCACAACCTCTCTGGGCAGCCTGTTCCAGTGCTGTGCCACCTTCAAAGTAAAGAAGTTCCTCCTCATGTTAAGATGGAACTTCCTATATTCAAGTTTGTGCCCATTACCTCTTGTTCTATCACTGGGCACCACTGAAAAAAGACTGTTTCCATCCCCCTGGCACCCTCCCTTTAAGTATTTATAAGCATTAATAAGATCCCCCCTCAGTCATCTTTTCTCTAGACTCAAGAGACCCAAGTCCCTCAGCCTTTCCTCGTAAGAGAGATGTTCTAATCCCCATATCATCTTTGTAGCCCTTTGCTGGACCCTCTCCAGCAGATCCCTGTCTTTCTTGAACTGGGGAGCCCAGAACTGGACGCAGTACTCCAGATGTGGCCTCACCAGGGCAGAGTAGAGGGGGAGGATGACCTCCCTCAACCTGCTGGCC
>NW_009647769.1:1122852-1197904 GCF_000708025.1 Charadrius vociferus | reverse complement strand
GGCACAGCCTTCCGGTGTGTCAGCCACTCCTCCCAGTTTTGCGTCATCAGCAAACTTGCTGATAGTATACTCTATCCCTTCATCCAGACCATTGATCAATATATTGAACAGGACTGGACCCAGTACTGACCCCTGAGGGACACTACTCGTTACTGACCTCCAACTAGACTCTGCACCACTAACCACAACCCTCTGAGCTCTATCTGCCAGCCACTGTTAGATACACCGCACTGTCCGTTAATCTAACCCACACTTCTTAAGCTTGACTGTGAGGATGATGTGGGAGACGGTGTCAAAAGCCTTGCCAAAGTCAAGGTAGACGACATCCGCTGCCCTCCCTTCATCCACACCTCCAGTCACGCCATCATAGAATGCTATCAGATTAGTCAGACATGACTTCCCCTTGGTGAATCCATGTTGACTACTTCTGATAACCTTTTTTTCTTCCAGATGCTTTGGGATGACACCCAGAACAAGCTGTTCCATTTAGGAACAGGTGGAGTTTTTAATTTTTTTGTTTCAACACTAAAGAAGACTTCAGTATATTGATGGTGAGAATATGTGCCAATACTCCGTTAGTTATGCCTGAAACCTCACAGACTGCACTAACCCTGGATATAGTATTATCCTAATCCCTTTTCCTTTCTTCTGTCAATTAAATAGCTAGAACATTTTAAATAATTTTCCAGAATAGTTTAGTGTCTTCCTTTTCCTATTTGGAAACTGTTCTGTAACTGTGTTAAATCAACTCTGTGGTTAGGACAGCTGACAGAAGGGGATGTCCTTATTTTTAACCATGTAATGTCATTTGCACTGATGACCTACCTTTCTTTCCCAAGGAGCAGTAATGAACAATGGGCAGGCATTAATCTCTGGAGGAGCCTTATATGACTTAGAAAGTGACAGATGAAAATTTCTCTTTCAGGTACTCACTAAAAATAGGAATAAAACTCATTGTGAACTTCATACTGGGTTTGATACTTACCCCTCCTGGTCCCTCGGCAAGACAGGAGATCAAAAATACCCACAACATGTTGTCCAAGGTATAAAGAATAACAAGGAATGTGTTAAAATGCCATTTAAAACAATTTCCTTAAGCCCAAGAATTCCTACAAAATATTGTAGTAAATTGTATGTGTTGAGGGTTACCTCTGCTGTGCTGTGCAGCAGACATACGCCTGGGGCATGAAGGCGATAGTGCATTACACAAGTGCCTCTCAGTGAAGAGAAATGTTTAAAAAGGCAGGAGTGAGGAGGGAAAGCATTTACAAACAGGAGTGGAGGGATCTGTTATGGGAAACTGATATATCTGATTTCATCACTCACAACTAGAACTGGTGGTTTACGGGCATTCTGGAGAAGTGGAGTGGAATAGGAATAGCTTGTTTCTCTAGGTAATGGTATTGGACCTCCCTACAACAGAGTTCACAGTGTTGCAACATGCAAACATCTTGGGACAATGCTCAGACATGTCTAATATGTCTGTACTGTCTATAACACCAGTATTTGTCTTTTGCCTTGATTTCACACAAGGCACCAAAGAGAAAAGACAAGAGCCCTGCCTATGAATCACTCACAGAGACTCAACTTCGCAGCTCCAAGCGACACTGAGTTTTCCAGCAGTGAGGTGACAAGAAGCTCAGGCCAGACTAGGCATTGAGTGGAGAATCTTGCATCCTGCCCGGCAGCATTGTGCAGGCATTCATGGAGCACACTGCAACCTAAATGCACAAACTAGGATTTGTATGAGCAAGATGTCTTTATCAGAAAGAAGATACCACTGCTTGAATAAGTTTCTGTAGATGGTGAGACACAGAGCTGCCACGCTGAGGTGGATGTGCTGCTATTGAGATAGGCTTCATCTGAGCACCTACTACTCACGGAGGTGCCTATCTCCTGCGCAGGTCCACAGCGTAGCAGGACATTTGAGACATGCTGGTAGAACCACAGCAACCTGGACTTGAGATACATACTCTTGAGCATAACAGAGAGAAGCCATTTTGCTTTAAAAATACGTATTTTCCACATCCCCTTAATGTATGAAGACATAGCCTGTCCTTTGCATGGCCGAATTATTTCTGTATAGCCTGTCTCATTTAAAAATAAATCATCTCTATTATGAAAAGACTAGAAGAGCATCCATGGATTTGACAGATTCTAAAAATCTTTCCAAGCCAATTCACTGGCAACAAAATGAAGGGACAACTCATTTCCAGGGTGATGCCGACTGAATCACTCTAGAGCAGTTGAAGAATGGATCCTGACCTGGGTAGGTGCTGTGTTTAGGTCCAGTGACCATGCAACCCGCAAGGACTTTTCATGCTATATATCCATAAAAAAAAAGCTTATTTTCATTCATGCTTGTTTTTCTTTCTTTGCATTCTTTAGAAGTTTCAAAAGCTCTGGGTTTCATGTCTAGTGGGTAGTATTGTGTTAAGAAGTATACAAAAATGTGCAGAACTGCAGCTGAAACAAAGGCACTGTCTTCCAAGAGCATTTGGCTTCTCACAAGTTCAGTTGTTGGTGCAGTTTGTTCTTTAGGCCAAATCTACTTTGAGAAAAGGTTACCCAGAACAGTTTAATGAATAGAGGTTTTTCTTCTTTCAATAAAATGCCGTATCTAATCCAGTGATCTTAAGAGAAGAAAATCATCAGTCATCATTTTCTGACATAAGTAAGAATTTTTACACTTTTACATCATCTTAAATGTAGATATTGGAATTCCATTATAATGCTTAACAAAACTTTTGAATGCTTGTTTTGAAGATATGCATAATAATCATCCTTAATTTTAAAATAAATTGTTTATGAGATCTTTTGTTTTCCTTTATTTAAAATGATTTACTGGGGAGATAAGTATTTCTATAATGAGTTACATGAACTGACTCGCTGGTTATGTTCCCTTTCACACACCTCAAAGTTAGGTAACATCTTTTCATAGTCTTTTTATTCTTAGAATGCTTTGTTTCTCATTTTGCATGAATTAGTCATTGAATGGAAATATATTTGACTACGTAAAGAAATGAGCGTTACTGTGAGCCTACAGAAGAGGCCTACACTAGTAAAACCGGTTTCGCTCTTAACTAGAAGCCTCCACCAGGCTGGTGTGGTTTTTTTTTAAAGTTAAGCAGAAAATATTTTTTGTTTTAATATCATTCACCTAAGAGTCTTAACATTGACATAATTGTCAAATTAATTAGTAAGTCTGCAGTGGGTACAGTTTAAAAAGCAACAACCAAAACAATCTGAAGAATCCAAATTATTGCCATTTTTATTTCCTCCAGCTTTTGAAAGATCTTTTCCTGTACATAGTCCTTTTTTTTTTTTAACAAACAGAATTATCTGTAAGATGTTGTACTGGATTTATTATTTGCCAGAGCCTTAATGCGGAGAGGAGAGTCAACTTTGTCGAAGCCTGGGAGTTTTGAAACTTGTAGCACTGAATATAGAGATTGGGATGGTCAAGACAGGCAAGTGTCTCACAGGATATTGGTGCACTTCCTCAGGGCTGTTTCATATTGAGTTAGTTCATCTCCCTGTGATTCATCTCATGATTTTTTTGTGCACGTTCATCCATTCCCACGATAACTTCACTTGATGAGGATAAACACATTAATAAGAGCTTGCCTGTTTGGGAAACAGCGTCTGATCAGCTTCCAGAATTACAGTGACCACCTTCTTAGCAAAGGTGGACCCCTTTGGATGGACCCAAAGGTTTTGGACCCTGTCCCGAACCTGGTGTACAGCCTTGTGGCTGTGGACGTCTTCCCAGACCTGTGTGCTGAGTTCTGGATGCAGAGTGCCGCTCTGACACCGGCTACGGTTAGCTACAGAGAGAAATGATGGAAGGATTTGGCCCTATCCCTATTGACAATACAGTAGCGTTGTTATCAGCTGATGAATTGTCCCTGAAAAAGTGTTGGTGGTTTCGCTTTAAATCTACTGAAGAGCTGCTGATGTGTTCATTGCAAAAAGGCCTAAAGACTTAGGAGGTAATTATACTGAATTTTGTATGTTTTGAGTAATTTTTGAGAGCTTTCTAACTGTAGGACTTGCTGACCCAGTGAAATATTAGTTTTTAGAGCCACATGCTGTGTCAAAGTGTACACATGAGATATTTCTAAAACGATGAAGCTTGTGTAGTGCCCAATATGCAGGTCTTTGAAATATTTGCTGAAAAATGAGTTTGGATGCAGGGCAGAATGAGCAGAAACCTGATTTTGGATATATGCAATCCAGGAACACATAGTGGTGCAGCCGTTAGCTTGAAGTTTGCAGGACAGATAACTCGTTCTTGAATTGCTTTATATTGCATGGCATCTCTGTACAGACTGGTTTTGTGTATATGTCTTAGATCCATTTATATTATATTATATTATATTAACATACTGGTCCAAACTTTTACTGGCTAACAGTGGGAGTGACCCTGTAGTCTTCTGCATAAGCTATATTTCCATATGTTTCGTGAACTGGAAAGAGCCATTCTTGCTTGGGTTTTTGTTTTTGTTTTTTTTTTTTTTTCTCTTAATACTATCAAGTGCAAGTTATAGATTTGTTACAGGAAAATAAGACTTGTGTTTTACAATAGTTTTTTAGATCCCTGTTGTATTTACTACCGCACACTAACTTTCGTGGAAAAGACTAAACAGAAGTCGGTGATGGGTTAAAATCTGTTATGCTACACTAATACAAAGCTGTCCCAGATAACTAAATTTTCTAAAGGAGGGTAATACATTTGGTGTAAATTAGTAACACATGGAATACAGTATTATACGGAGAGTTTACTAGTTAAAATTGGAGATGATAAGGATTTGAGAAACAGCAAGGCAGGTAACAGTTGACTGTAATTGAGATGACACTGGGCTATGCAGGAACAAGCAGGAGATTACTGGTTGCCTGCTGCTTTAACTGGTGACACTGTTACTAGGCATGTTTTGATGAAATCAGCTGATGAACTAAAGTTAAGAGAGATCTTCAATTAGAAAGAGGCTTCAGAGATTGGACCAAAACAAGTGGATGACAGAGAGGACTGAAATAATACATATTTAGTGACCCAGATGGTACATCAGTCCAGCTCCTCTGCTCAGCAAACAAGCAACAGGCGTCTCGAGTGAAGGTCATGGATTGAGTGACAGGGAGCTGACAGTATAATATGATTATGAGAAAGCAAAAGTAACCCTGAGATACATTTGGAAGATCTTATAGCAGAGAGGAAACCACTGATGTGTTTGTGGAGACGCCTGGAGGACTGTATGGTTCTAGGTGCCTCTATTCGAGCACGGCAGCTCCAAACTGATGGGGCAGACAAGGACTGCCAGGCTGCCTGTCGCCTTGGTCATCTTCAGAGAAGGATAAGAGTTTGGCTTTGTCAGCATGATGCTCAGTGGGCTTCTGATAGCACTCTGAGTACACTGAGGAGAGGGGAAGGTCCTGAAGCTGAAGAGCTCATTGTTGGCACAAATGGACATAATCTTAGTAAACAGAAGCTGAAAATCTCCTTTGCTTAGAGGTTTCCCTGAAGCACAACAACAAAACAACAGGCAGCAGATGGACCAAGGCCTACCCTGAGAGCAGAGGGAAGGCTTCTGCAGGGGACTGGCTGGGCCGGTACGGGTGTCATTTCCCGGGCTACCTAGAGTGTCCCAAATCCTCATCTGAGGCATTGAATGAGCAGTGGTGTTCCAGTCCTTGGGAAAGGCAAAGAACAAAAAGCCATAGCAGTTTCCAAATACTGTTGTGATGTGTTCAGCCCAGATGTTGAGTACTACATGGAACCAAGGAATGGGCTGCCCTCATCATCTTACAGAGGTTAATCTGACATTAAAAGGCAGCTGTAAGAGTTTGCATGTTTATTTTCCCTCTCTGCAAAATAATTTAATTTTGAAGCAGGTCTTGTGCATCCATCGTCACCACTTTGGTTTTGTTCATGGTTACTTTTTCATTCGTCCTGATGTGTGTTGTGTTTTTTTTCTTTTGCAGAACAGTTCGTGTCTGGCTGAAGAGAGACAGTGGGCAGTACTGGCCCAGCATATACCATGCAATGCCATGTAAGTATAAGGAGATGTTCACTATCTACTGTGTATTTGCAAAATAGCTTTTCTGGTTTTGATGAAGCCTCATGTTAAGGACCATTTGCAAGCTTACCATTCTGTGTTAAATATCATTCTTGAACAATCCTCTTGGTTTCTGTGAAGCTTTGCCAAGTTGCATGCTAATGCTACTGAGAGGCATCAGGGAATACAGCAGCAAAAGGATACAGATATGCTGGCAAGGGATGATCATTTAATGTGAACATAGATTAAAAAATGTGGGAGCTCAAAACGTAGTTTTACATTCTGTCACTAATGGAGTCCATAAAGCTTTGTAAGTCTCTAGTATAAATCACTCTGCCCTTCCTACTGCATGTGGTTAGTCCATTAGAGTGCAATGGTAAGTGGTTTTATTTGATAAGAACTTAATATCCTGCAGCAGCTAATATGATATAGAGGATACTAGGCAGGGAAGGCAGCTCTTCCATCGAAGAAGTAGAATCATTTCACCCTTACAATTAAATGTGGAAAACCAAGTCTCTCTGATGGATCCCTCCAGTATGTATGTCTCCTCTCCCAAAGAGAGTGTCCATGCTTTAAAAGAAACTGCAAATCAGTGTCTGTTTTTTCCAAGAGACAGTTGAAGAAATCACAGCCCTAGCTCTTTGTCATAACCCCTGTGGTTCAGTGCAGGAGTATAACTCTGCAGGTCACCAGCAGCAGGGGTGTGCTAATCTCCTCAATCAGCTTCAGATTCAACTGTCCTGTCTTTGGAAAGCTTACAAAGCTGACCTTAAATTCACAGATTTGGGAGCATGTATCAAGTCCCATTGAGGTGTTCTTACTGGAGAAAGAGTTATTTTAAGCTAAGATGTCTAGATTTGGAAGAGACATCTGTCTCCATGATACGTAAAATATTTAATAGATAATAAATTTTAATACCACAAAAACATCAGCTTGGGCCCCTAGAGTGGCCATAGTGTTTGACTGCCTGGTCTAAGAAAGCGTTCATTTGGTAGAGAGGAGGATCTCTTCTTTCTTTGGTGATGGACTAGCTCATAAGAGTATGTCAAGCCTCACAGGTACTTTTCTGCTCAATGTTTTGCACAAAAAGGTATTGCAAATCAGCTAATGATGTGGCAATCTGTGGAGCTCTGTCACAATCACTGGCAGTGGCCTGAGTTCCCTTGACCTGTCCTGAGAGTTTTGCTTTCCCCAGTCAAACTGTTATGAAATGGCTATTTTAGCAGTTTGGCAATGATACTTCTCTTTTTCCATGTGAAGTTTTTGCATACATTTGCATTTTAAAATCTTGTTAGGACCTCCTCTGGTCTTAGCAAGGCTGCATTATTGCCAGTAATAACAGCTTCACTGGAAGTGGTGGAGTAGATCCAGATCCACTGAAAGGGGACTATTTTAAAGCTCCTTCATAAATTTGAACACCTGACACTGCTCCTTCACTTAGAAGGCTGGTAAGCTTTTGAGCCATGAGATATTAAAATTATGCTGTGTTAGTCACCAATTTCAAGAATGATCAGGTATAATTAGCAACTGGAGCAATGCCAATTACATTGTTATCAGCCATGGCTTTAAGCTAGGAAATTGTAGGAAGGGCTCTGAGTCAGCTTCTGCACAAGTCTGTACTTGACTTGAAATGATCATTCAGTCTGTTGCTGTGTGGAACACCTTTTTGATGGTCCTCTGCTTTAGGTTCACATTGGTTTTTGTTTTCTAGAGAACAACTGCCCAGAGGTTCTCTGTGTAAAAATGTAGTAGGCACGATGGTGCCTTTGTGCTGCTTAGCAAGCATGACTTGTGACTTTGGTTATGGTGGTGCATGACCCGCACCCTTTTATGATTTAATATCAGGTAGCCTTAATAACTGAATTTACGCCCTGTGTACTCCAGGAGATGAGGAGGATGAGGAGTTGGGCCGAGTCAGCCATGTGCTTTGGTCAAGCTCTGCACCCAAATAGGGCCGTCAGTGCATTCTGAATATGAAACCCATTAAATACCTGGAAAAAAGATCAAGATTGTAGATCCCTTCTGGGTAGGGACACTTGCTGCTAAGAGGTGGGATTTCCCCAATTATGAAGTTTTATGCACTGCCTATGGGTGTTTCTGTGGCTAGAAAATTCTGGACAACATGGTGGCCACATTTTTGATCATCTCCTCTAGCCTATGAGAAAGAAAGAGCTGTGAGTGTTGTACGCACTGTTATATCATCAGTAAGGCAAACTCGGTAAGCTGGAAACCTAGCTTGCACGTCTCCTTCATGCCAGCTAGCATTGTCTCAACAATTGTATTAACAACAAACCTCTGATGAGCAGGTTAACCCTCCTCATGGTTGGATGTGTACTCTTGGTTACACACATGCAACACAGATTATAGATGTGTAACTATGGTTAGATGTGTGACTTTTGGGCAGTGTCTGTACAGGAGAAAACAACTCAGTAGACACAAATTTATGAAAGGGAAAGGAATTGTAGTCAAGAGAAGTAAGCTTTGCCCCCCCCAAAAAGCCACCCAAAAACACCCAAACCCAACCAACCAAAAACCTCTCTCAGATGTGGAACGGAGTAAAGGATTTATTGTAGTGAACAGTGGAGTATCCATATCCAGTCTTTGAGGCAGATAATACGCTGTCTGTCTTATGATGGTTTTTCTAGCTAACTCTATGCTTTGAAGAGGAGGGTAGGAAAACTGCAAAGCAAAACATGCTCCTTCGGTCTTCAACTATGCCACTTTCAGGCACTTCAAAGGGAGATTCTTGAAACTGCAGGTACAAAGTTTGTATTTCTCTTCTACTTCTGTCAGCCTCTAATAGAGGTGACACACTGTCAAAAGCATGAAATATGTAATTGGGCTTTTCCTCCATAACTCATTTTCCAAAAGCTAAAATCGGTGTGCATTTGCCCTGTATTTAAGATAAAGACTACAGTCAGACTTCTGCATCAGTAATATCCTGCCTGTCCTCTGTAGTAGTTCAGATCAATCTTTTTCCAGTCTGAAATCCAAATCATAGCTAAATACTTCAGAGTGTTGTTATTTTTCCTGGCTGTTATTTTAAAAGGATCTTAAACATATCAGAAGCTTAGGGTTTGGGGGTTTTTGGTTTGGTTTGGTTTTTTATTTTTCCCCCTTCCCCCTCTTCTTAATGAGTCTGTGTTTAAGTATCTGAATGGCATCTTATTTTCACTAAAGCATAAGTTGCTGCAGTCTTTTTGCAACTGGCATAGCTTTAACTACATTAGTGTATCTAGCGTGGACATAATTTTTGTTCTGACATAATGATTTTTCCAAGAGCACATGTTATTGAAGAATTCCCTTAGGAAAACAATTATAGCAAAATAAGTATCTTTACACTGCTATAGCTGTGTACACGCGGGTCTGGAATTTAGAAATGACTTTTTTGTAATCAGCCTGTGTCAAGTAGATTCTTGTACCTTTTCAGTCTGAAGTGTTTCAGGCTGTTTGGGAAAAGCATACTTCAAATAGCTAATTTTCCTGGGACTTTTTCTCTCTAAGCTGTTTATTGCCTTCAGAGTTACTAGTAACTCTTTCGTTGTATGCAGTGTCTAGCGTTTGAAAGCTGATAAGTAGAATATGCCCGTTCTGGCATTAAGTGCCTTTAAAAGGATTTGATGTTTATTCTGCCTAGAATTGCCTTCCCCCCCTCCCCCGTTTGTTTTTCTCGCAACTGTCTCATCCTGCTCCAACCCTAGAAGCCTCAATGTAATAGTAATGCACCACCATCCGCAGGCATGATTCAAATTTGCCTTTTCTGAGGGAGAGGTATAGGAAGGAGAAGTTTTGTCACTGTTGGTAGCCCTAATTTAAGTGTTTCCCTTCTGGCAGTTTCCTTGAACTGAAGCCTTTTCTTTGATTTAATTCAGTCAGCCCTTCCAGGAAAGAAATAAATCGAGATGCCTGCCTGGATGTGGATCTGCTAGGTTTTTTGCTTGCAGTTGGTCATCCTTTAGGAAATGTTTCAAGGGGGAGTCAATACTGAAGGTAGAACAAGTTTTGATCAACAGTCAAAATAGACTTTCCTGTTCTTCATATAGCTTTGCTGCCAGCTAAACTATCGAGGAAGACTTGCTGAGCTATGGACTGTTTAATCCTAGGTGAGACATCACACAAATTGAGAATAAACCAGATAGACAGTACTGCAAGAGAAGACTCCAAGCTTGTTAGTAATAAAACCACCTCAAGTATTCACAATGGAGACTAGAAACCAAGGAGGGGGGGGGGCAGAGCTAACAGCACATCTGACTGCACTCTGTATTTATCACAAGAATATGGTTTAAAAAACACTCTTGTTGCTATCCAAGAAATAAGAATGCCTGCCCCTAGCTGCAGTTGGCAATTGCTGCTGAAAAATGATTCCTGAAGGTTTCTGTTGGGACAGCAGGACTCCCAGCTGCATGCTGCTGTGTTCAGCAGTAAAAATAATCCCTGCTTTCTGAATGCAACTTCAGTTTCTCAATTAAACCAAGCATAGCTTTTGAATTACTGCAAGAAAAATCTGGTTTTACCCTTGATGCGAACCTTGCCAGATCCTTGAGGGAAAATAGTATGACTGACTTGTGTGCAATTTAAAAGTATATCCTGATGTTTATTAGAAGTAATAGTGATACAATAAAACAATGACTAGTTTTCAATAGTCTTTTATTTTGGCCATAGTGTGTGATACAGTTGTAGTGTTGTCTGTGGGACAGTTGGACTCACAGTCCTTAATATTGGCTGATATGTTGATTCCTACAGGTTAACTTTCTTACTGCAGATATAGGATGCAAGCCTCTGACATAATACAGTGTTTTCTTTTATTGTCAGTAAAGTTCAGGCAAATGTAAAAAACTAAATTATTCAGCTAAGTAATCTCTCAGATTTATACTGAAATGTCAGGTGCCTCATATCAAAACACCACCGCTGCTCTTGTATGACATGCCTGTTTTCAGATAACTAGTAAGAAAAAATGAAGGAGCTGGAGCAAGAAATAGCCATTGTTCCATGTCCTAATAGGATAGGGTTGAATGAATTGCAAGAACACTGTTTGGTTTTTTTGTTTGGTTGGTTGGGGTTTTTTTAATGCTTGTCTATTGGAAGGGGCAAAATGCTGAACAGCATCATAAAGTGTGTTAGCTAGTTTTAGGCTTTCCAGAACTTCAAGAAAATGAGAATCGCAGTTTTGTTAACTTCATCAACATGTTCATTTTTTTCAGCTCCATGTTCATGCATGTCTTTTAACCCGGAAACCAGAAGGCTGTCCATAGGTCTAGACAATGGTACAATCTCAGTAAGTACATCCAAAGATTTCTAGTTGAAATGCTTCCCTGTTGAGAAGTATATGTGTGATGTTGTGGTGAGGATATTTTTGTTAGTGTTTGGGAAAGAGACTTTTTACTGCTAGTGGAACTGAAGCTGTAGTGTAGAAAATGGCAGATTATTACAAATTTCATTCCAACTGCCACAAAGAGATTGAGTGGGGTTTACAAGATTTATTAGGCAATTAAACAAACTGTCTCAATCTGCATATCTTTAAAAAAAAAAAACAACACAGAAAAACAGCTGTTGTTTTATTAAATTTGAGTGCCTTGTTAATCATACCATACCAAAGTTTTCTGAAAGCAACTATTAAGAGGGGAAAAATCATTTTCTGAGAGGTAGAAAGTGGATTTCTGCTGCTTTTCTAAACTTCAGGGTTCAGATTTTGTTTTCCTCTCACTTCCTTCAGAGGAGTAGCTCCTAACTGGCAGTGCTGTTGCTGAAAGATTTGGTTCATTAACATCTAATAGAGATCTAGAACAGAGGGTAGCAGTTGACCTTTTTCATTGGATTTTTCTTGTGGGCTAATAAGTAAAGAGCTATATCACTTTGTGGAAGGGTCATGGGTCAGAGAGATATCTTTCACCTATGCCTCATCAATAGACTCTTCTTCCAGTTTAAGGTCATTTTACCATCGTTTCAGATTTTTACTACTATTGTCTCTGCCTTACGGGCTTTATAACTGAATGAGTGTTTGCAGGTTGACATAAGGGCAGCTGTCTGCACTAAAGCCAAGATGGTATTTGGGAAAGGCTGTGGGACCCTTTTATCTGTTGCCTGTGAGCTGTATCAAAGACGTGAAGGTTTTGCCCCATAAAGCTATTAATGGCCAGTAGTAGAGATTTTTCTGTGCCTTTAGGAGATTTCTCATTTTGTATCTAGGAGATGGGACAGCTGCTAGAGAGTTCCGTGCACCTTTGAAATTCCCTCCTTCCCACTCTCTGAAATAGCTGTGATTTGCCAGTCCTACTAGGTACTTTTATTTTCACCAGGCCTTTGAAGAATGTGGAGGAATGTGAAGGCTGTAAATAAGGTATTTAAATACTCTGGCATGATGGAAGAGATGTGTCCTTTGTCTTCGGGCCATTTTGCCTAGAAGAGTCAGAGGGTGCTTGAGTCTGAATGGAGTCAAATGTTTTCCATTCTAAAGCTAAATGAGTGACCCAGGTGATAAACCAACATGTGACTTTGGGTACTTATACCTATATAGTGCCATGTCTGAGGCAGATTCTATTTGTTGCTAAGCTGGACTCTTGTTTTCCCAGTCTTCCGGATACAAGTACATAGGAGGGGGGAAGGCCTGTTCTGTGTTTGTTAATTTAGTCGCCTGTTGCTGCAGGCAGCTGTGTGGTACAGGATTGTGCAGAATATGCTCTCCACAAACTCCCACAAGCGATGAAATGTTTCCCTCTGTAGCAAACCCAAGGCTTATAAGAGAATCCACAACTGTAATGTGCTACAGGAGGTGGGAATGGAAGAAGAGCAAGGGTAGCCCCATATTTAAGTCCCAGCAATATTGGGGTGTTAGAGAAAATCCCCAGGTACTTGGAAGTAGGTTACAACCATCCTCTGGAGAAAAGGATGTTTTCCTTCCTGGGTACAGCTATGATGATCTGTTTAGCACAGAAGTATACAAGCAGGACACACTGACCACAAAATAAGAGAACTTACTGCAACAAGGTGACCTTAGTGCCCTTACTTTTAACTGTGTGGTCCTCAAAGGGACCTCAAAATTGCCTCGTCCAAGCAATTTACTTGAGCAGCTTGAAATATTTGGGAATTAGTCAGCTGTTCCATGGTAGCACTTCTGGTAATGCCCAGCACTCTTGTGTACGCTAGGTGCAGGACGAAAATAAAATGCTAAAAATCATTCTCTGTCTTCACTTTTTGTAGAAGGAAAAGACTGCTGGCAAGGGCTGTAAGCTAATATAATACTCATTAAGAGCGTCACATAATCTCAAAACAATCTTTTTGCAGTGCAAGGAAGTACTGCTTTTACTTTCAGATGTAAATGGAGATAAGAAAATGGAACTGCTTTTTTTATTTTGCGTGAAATTTTTGTAAACTGTATGGATTTTGGTTATAAGCCTGGCACCTCAGAAATGTGTATGGTACATTTTGAGAAGGATGGGCAGCAATCCTGTTGTCAAAGATGTTCCAGCAAAGCCACCAGGAGGTGAGTTTGTATAGCCACCTTTCCTTGTGAAACAGGGTGGCAATTTTTACTTCTACAAAGATGAAGAAATAGTTTTTGACCTTTTGTAACTACTCAACACGAAGGCTGCACAAACATTTGTGCAGCACAGTAGACCATTCTCTTGAGCAAAAGATTGTCTAGCATCTTGCTTGAAGAGTGGTGATACTAAAAAAAAAGTTTCTATGATTTTTAATTTTTTTTTTTTTACACTTTGCAAACCTTTTTTGCGAAGTAATGGCATTTCTGTTACATTATGCCTTAGGGACTGCCTGAGGTCCCTTTTGGAAGCCAAAAGATTTTATCATGGTCATAAATTCCTTGCTCTGAAGTGGAAAAAAGCATGCTTTAATGGGTGCAAGTCTCTCAAGATACCACAACAAGAAGAAACAGAGGAAAGGTCTATTATTTGCAATAGACAAGACTTCCACAGCCAAGATGAGACTCGTCACCTAATTTCATCCATCTGAAACTTAACTTCCTAAATAAAGTTAATCATTAGGTTCTGCAGCTGGTAGAGGAGAGGTGAATCACCTTTGGAGATACCCATGTTACTTACCCTAGAAACTGTCTTAGAATGGCAAAAATCTCTCTGCCCATTTGTGGGGCGATTTAAATACAGGATTTAGTTTTTAGGTAGATGAAGTTAAATTAAATTAATCTTTTTTTGCTGACCATGCTTGTGTCTAGATGAAGCTGTTGCACACTTCAAGCAGGGCCACAAAGAAAACAGGGTGCCAGAATAACCCCTTCACTATTCTTCCTTGGGAATGGCACTTGTTAAAATAGATTCATCTTCCACATCATTTGATCTTGCAGGTGTCTACATGTTTGACCATAAATAGGACTTTGAATACCTGAAACTGAGTCAGACTCTACCTGCTGTTGCGCACCCTTTCCCTCTGCCACTGTGGGAAACTTGCTATTTTTAAGTTCAAGAAAACTATGTGATAGTTTCTGTCCTCTCCTAGTTTTTATACTTTATAAAGTGGAAGTACTGTAGTTGTTTTATAGAGCTGTCTTTGCAACGGACATAGATGTAGGGTCTGACAGTAGATTTAAGAGTCTTCTCTTCCATTTCTGAAGCAGGTTTGTTGTTCTCTGGAAGGCATGGCGAGAGTGCTGTTGGTCACTTGTGTTAACAGCGCAAAGTCAAGCCTTTAAGGAGACCTGCAATGTGGTGTCAAAACGATGTCACCTATCAGAGTACAAACTGCAAATTCCCTGGGGTGGGAACTAGATTGTGAATGGATAACACCGAACTAATAAATAAAGATTTTTAACTCCTCTCAGAAATTGATTCAGTTGCCTAAGCAAAGGTCTGTAGTGCTGTTTTGGGATACATCAGTTGGTGTCCACCTGCAGCTCTGGAAAGGCGTGGGTCTTCCTTAGACTCTGGGCCATGTCAGGCAGCCCCATGGCCAAGGACTCTGAAATGGCACACACCTGAGTATGGGTTTTGTTTGCCTTAACAAGAGTAATTTCAAACACGATGCTAATAGTATTTCCAGGGTGAGGATTTACAGAGGTCTTGTGCTCAAGAGACATTTGTGGTGGGTATATGTGTTTCAGCATGAAAGAGGTACGTGCTTCATGAAATTATAGTTGAGTCTTTTCAGATAGTCAAGATTTATGCTTTATGAAGGCTTTCATGGTACCAAGTCATTGTTATAATAATAAGATTACCTGAAACAGCCAAGACTGATAACTAACATTTTCAGTATGGCAAAAAAGGTAGTAAAGTAGTTCCAAAAAAAAAACCCTCTGAAGAGCAGAAAGTGATCTTGCCAGAAAAAAATGTTTTTAATCCCTGCAAGGAGGGGTTTGGTTTTGCCATCTCAAGGGCTTTGATATATCCTAGCCTCTCCTGCGCAAAAGGGCTTGCACAGGAATTGGAAATCTTTCTCCGTTCTGTTAACAAGCACTGACTGAGCTGTGTGGGTGACCCCAGCCTTTCTAGCTCATTAAGGAGAGCCAAAAAGCTGCCTAATGAGAACTGAGCATCAGCAGCTTTGGGAGCAGCAAAACACCTATGTATGGAAGGATTAAAAAAAAGCACTTTCTGCTGGTACAATGTTAAAGAGATGTAGTCAGTGCTTTTGTAGTGCAGATGACACAATGTACGTGCAATAGGGCATGAATTTCTTGAGCAAGGTGCCCTGTGCTAAAATACCTGTCTATTGACGCAACTAATACATTTGGCCTTGAGAGGGAGATGGGAATGAGTGCAATGGAAGAACATGTGATAGTGTAAAGGGGAGCAGGGAGTAAAAGACCTGGAGAAAGATTAGAAAATGCAAAACAAGAAAATGTGTCGCAAATTATCATATGCTTTCAAAGGAGAAAATGAGAAGCAAGAAGTCTTCGGGGAGGGGGGAGAAAAAAATATATCCAGTATTCAGGTTAATGGAACTGCGTTTATTTTGTACTGTGTTTATCACTTTGGATGGAGCAGTATATTAATAGTACACAGCTGTGGTTTGTATTAAAGCATACAGAGCTAATCAATACTTGCGTAAACCTTATGAACTGCACTTGAGATTGATTCACTGTATTACAATGGAGAGACTCAAAAGCCTTTTCAGTCTTCCACTGAAACTGTGGGACTGTTCAGTCCCACATGGGACAGAATGGCCACATCAAATTTATCAAGGGAAAATGAGAATGCAAACCAGGCTCTTCATCCCATCTGAAGTCACCAGCATCTGTGCGCCACCTCAGTGAAAGTTGGGATCAGTACTAGGACAGCCAAATTGGTGAGAAAGGCAGACGTATCCTCCCACCATGTGTTGCAGCAATTGAAGCTGTTTCTCTTTAGGTAATGACAGCAGAAATTTAGCATTCATAGCAAAGGGTCTTGCTTCAAGTAGGCTTTGTAGTAAAGCATTTCATGTGGTGGTTTAGCATTCTTCAGGCAGTGGTTAATGAAAACCACTTCCCCTGTAAGTAGCTAGGGAGGTATAGCAGATTTTTAACATTCTGTGGTTTGTAGAGTTAAGGTGACCCTGGTATAAAAATCCAGCTGACTTAATTGATTTGTCACTGCTGTTTAAATAACCCTCCCCCCTGTAGTTCTCAGCTGCCAGGGGAAATCCAATGGGAGGCGGAGCAGATCAAGGAAAGGAAGATGAAATAGAGCAATTTAAGAGAATATATTTATAACTAACTTAGGAACAGAAACCCAGAAACAGCAAAATACATAGCTGCCTCAACTCACTCACAGTTGTTTTCCTGGAAGTTGGGATCTGTAGATGTTCCACAGATGCATATTGCAGCCTCTCCACCTTGGTGCCAAGCAGTAGATATGATGCGTTAAGGTAATCCTGGTGCTGGAAAGCCATGCAGATTACCTACAGTGATCCTACAGAAAACGCAGAGTGACTAGGTTGTTTTTTTTGTTTCCATTCTTGTTTGGAAACTGTGGGTAAATACCAGCTTTTTGGTGGTTAGAATCTCTTCTCATGCTCTTTTGCACTAAGCATTTGGTTTGCCTTAAATATAGTCTGTAGGCATCTGAAGTCCAGTCTTCTCTACTGTTGCACAGTGGTTTTGGCAGTGCTTATACATGAATATTTCACAACTGTATGCTTTGAAATTTAGCTTATCTCTTGTTTATAATGCTTCTCTTATTTTCACCCTATTTCCCGATTAAATGAGTTAGGTTTTACGTCTTCTGTCCCCAAGGTAGATTAGGGAAGTTTCTGTGATTCAGGCAGTTTCTGCTATAAATTATTTAAATTATTAATATGATGTGTTTTTACACTCCTTGGTTTTCCTTTGTGTTTCTTTGAGTGCGTTGTGCACACGTAGGTACCTGACAGCGGTTTAAAAGCTAATTTGTGCAGCAGTGCTGCAGAGCCTACCCTTTGCCTGGGTGTTTCCTCCAGAGAGGTGTTGCGGGAGTTTTGTTGTGGCCGCTCCATTTCCCCTGCTTTGAGCAATGTTTTATCTTCAAAACGAGCAGCAGGGACATCCAGGTGCTCAGTCAGTTGAACCACACAGGGTTTTTCCAGGAGCCAGGGCTGCCATGCAGACTCTTAGCTGCTGTTTTCATCATTTCCGTGTGCAAAAGCCGTATCGGTAGTTAAACAGCAGCGCCAAGGCAGCAGGACTGCAGAGCCATTTCCCCATAGGTGTGCTCTTTCCTGGCCATAGGGTCAAGCCCCCAGGCTGCGTCGCACCACACATGGGTGTAGTGTATGCACACACACGGATATGTGTGTATCCACACACGCTTGGGTGTGCACACATCGCCCGTTTCTGTCCAGGCAGTCCTGAGCAATAGGTGTTTGCTACGTGCCAGATCTCAGGTCTCATTTTGTGGTACTTCGACTCATATCCAGCCATTTCTGTCAGCTTTTTTGACTTCTTTTTTAATAGTTCCTCTTTTCTGTGCACTATTCTGTTCAGAAGCACTCGTGGTGTTGTTTCTTAGGCAGCTTTAAAAAGTGAAATAATTTCGGTTTTTAGATGGAGGTACTCAAAATTAGCAAAACTATAGACAGGGGTTTGTTTGCAAGACAGGAGAGCTTACCTTGGTTACAAATTCAAATCAAAGCACTCTCAAACACTTTACGTCTCTAAGCACTGTTTCTTTTGTTTTTTTCTTTCCCCTCCCTCAGGAATTCATTTTATCAGAAGATTACAATAAGATGACACTAGTGAAAAATTACCAGGGTAAGAACTGTGATCCATGTTAATTGGTTTGTATTGTCATTAATTTTTGTTAGTGTTCTCTTAAGGAGTGTGAAATGGAGAGAAGTCTCCTCTACAGTGATTGATATATATATTTTTTTTTTTTTTTTAAAAAACACTAATGTAAATGCTGGTTTTAGCAATAGATCAATAATGTGCTTTGTTCTGAGATTGCAAGACCTTTAAAGACCTGTTTCATCTTCTGTTGTTCCTTTGGAATATCATTCTAGACAGCAAACTGTCCAGACCACATTTGGGGAAGAGGAGTATTAATTTTTAATCTTTAGTAATCCAGTGTATCTAATTAAACAATTTAGGAGACTAACCTGTCTTTTAGGGCTGAGGCATTTAGGACTGCAACTTTTGGGGTTAGTCTGGGTCTATTTCAATAACTGCCAGCTTTAGTAAACTCAAGATTATCAGGGAATACCTGTCATAGTAAAAGGTCAAGAAATGCTAATCTATACCTTTTCTACTTATATTCTGATATTCACTAATGTGATGTTTTAAGAAACTCAGCTATTTATCCTTGTAAAACCTCTAAAGGGCACTGCACTTGCGACAGGCATTCTTGTAAAAGTAACAAATGCATGCAACAATTTATTCTTGTATCTCTTTTGCTGTTAGGCTAAGAGGTGGTATGATATTATATGGTATCATGTCATTATATGCTAAGCGTTGTGTTTCTGTATAGAAGCCTCTGACATGTTGGCTTGAGATTTCTCACGTACATTTTAAAATATGTATTTACTCATATATTTTGAATTTTATACACTGAAAGGTTGAGAGTATAATTTAAATCTCTAAATGGAGGCTCTGGGGATCACTTTGTAATGTGTAGATTTTAAGGTATGAAGAGATCCTTGATTTTCGCAGAGCATTGCTAACATACATCAACTTTCGAGTGATTTACCTCAGCTCTTTCATGAATGCCTGGTGTGTTGTAAGATGAAGCTAGAATGCCTGCATTTTTTCCTAGCTTGTAAAAACTAAAGAAAAACATCCAATGATGATCAAATATATATGTGAATCTTAAGTAAGATTGCTGCAGTCTGACTGTACAAATCATTAGTATCCGAATTTGTGACTGCTCCACAATCACCAAAGTTTGACACAGGTAGGTTTCATATTTAAGGGTTGTTGCACTGAAGAGTCCTACTGACTGTTCTCTATCCCCCTTTGTTAGTAGCTCATCCATTTGCATGCTTGGATTCAATCTTGCAGGCTAATCACAGCCTAGGCAGGGTGAGCTGAAGTTTTTTTTTCTTCTGCATATGCACAACAACATATGCATGAGACCACCTTTCTTGCCGAGCTCTTCAGGGAAAAGGCTGAACATTTTGGAAGGAGGGAATGTACATCTTCTCAGTATGGCAGAATAGGCAGTTGACTGTGTGGTGGCTTAACCCCAAGCAGGAACTAGAATAATAGCAATAATAATAATGACGTGGGTCACTCTCACCGCAGGTGAATTGGCACCACTGGAAAGTGTCATTCAAAGTCCTGAGGCTCGATTCCAGCAGGCAGATTTTTGATGGTGCAAGGGAGAAAAACAAAGGAGAGATTCCCTGCTGTTTGCAGCACGCAGATGACCTGAGGCTGCCCGCTGCTCTGAAGCACAGTGCCTCCCACCACCTCCATCCACAGAGTTGTGATTCTTGATTCTCCACTCCTCGCCCTGTGTGTTGGTAGGGGAGCGCAGCACAGCCTCTGCCACTTTCCTGGGCTTGGTGGGACCCGTACTGGAGGTCTGGGGTGCCAGGGAAGCATCACGAAAGTGAGATGTTCTGGGAGCTGCCGTCAGTCACAGGCTCCTACAGCTCCATTGGACCATACACCAGGAGGTACTTCTGTGCTCCCCACAGTTGCTCCTCGCACTTGCTTCTCCAGGACACTGGATCTGGGCTTACTGGGGATGTCACTGGGACCAGACTCCAACAGCACTGCTGGGACACAGATAGGTGGGAAGGGCCCTGTGTTCACCATGTTGTCTGGGAGAATATGCAAGGAAGGGTCACTTAGTCCTTTGGGTAAGCATGTAATGATCCAACAGAGATGAACCTTCCTCATGTGGTCTAGGGTGACTCCCCTCCACAATCCCATGTTGGTAGTACACCTTCTTCACATGGCTGTGCCAAGGTATAGGAGTTGGCATAAGCACCGTGGCAAAGCCTTCAGGCAAGGAAAAACATAATTAAGAAGGATCATGTAGTTTTGTTGAGTATGGTAGCCTTCTACCATTTGTCAAAAGCCTTACTTTAAAAAGTGTTGGGCGTTTGCTTTTGTCTAGAGTTGCCAAGTAAGGCCTTTATATTTTTTAAAGATATTTTAGGGGGAGTAAATAATTTTATTTAGCCTACCAAGGAGCTTTAGCTTAACCATGCTGGCTAGTTTTGCCTGTGCTAGCTTTGTTTGTAAATGTTCAGCACTGCTGTTAAAAGTAGCACCTTGCCCAACCACTGGCTGGCTGTTGATCATGTCCCATGAAAAGGTATTATTATAAGTAGCTGAAGCTGCTGTAGTGATTAAAGGACACTAATTGCATCTTGAAAGGCCATGAATATGCCTGTCAAATGGTCTGCTAGTGACAGAGGATGACAGCACGTCCATAGGCTGTGCTTTGGTCTTAGCAGGGGTGTGTGGCCAGGTCTGGTATTGTATGGCAGCTGAGCACCGGCAGCGGAGGTGGCATGCCATGCTCTGCAGAGGTTTTGCTGTGACACTGTGTCTGGGCTTGCAAAATCGTAGTTTTCTCAAAAGAGATCAAAATGCAGAGATTGGGGATGTGACACACTCTTAGTCAGGACTCTGGGGTGGGTCACGGGGCATTGGCCTCCTACACGCGCTAATTCCTTCCCGTGCATGAGGAGGGGTGGCGCAAGTATTTGAACGGTGCCGTTTGGGATGCTCTGGGAGTGTTGAAGAAACCCTTCCCTCCCCTTGGCAGCCTCAGCTTCCAGCCCCCTCCAGTCCCTCACAGGATGGTCTTTCCCCATGGCTGTTGCTGATTCCTGCTCTGCGCAGCCTTCTCCACCCTGCTCCTTGCAACTGCACCTTCTTGCCAGGGGCCACGTTTCCAGTCCGTACCCCATCTGGATGATATAAAGCCTCCTGCTTTTTAAATTTTATTCTTTTAAATTTATTGAACGTGCATTTGTTCTTCCGAGCAGGATTTGCTTCAGCCCCATGCTTTCTGCAGCCTGCCCATTTCGGGGGTGTTCCCCTGCCTCCTTGCTTTCAGCCAGCTCACACTGTGCCCTTACTTCTGCTTTCTCCTATGCACAGCCTCTTCTCTTGTGCTTTTCTTACACACGTTAAGCTTTTCTTTCTTACTACTAACTTCTACCTCTCTTTTGGTGTTTGCAGCTGTTTGGTGTTTGCAGGTTTTGTAACTGTTTTGTTGAACTGTTGTAACTACTGGCACAGCCTCTTGCCCTGCACTGTGCATGGCTGTGCTTCTCAGACCTTTACCTTTAAACACAGCGTGGACCCTCCTTTCCCCTACACTCTGACTGCTGACATCTCAGTGTGCACCTCCTGGCTGCAGCTGCTTTTCTGTGGGCATAGCCCTCCCATCCTCTCTTCAACTTGCTCTTTGCACAGCGCTCCCTGATGTTCCCTGATAATGAGAATCATAGCAGGAGTGGAGCCCCCCTGCTCCCTCCCACCCTCCTGCTACAGGTGGACCTGCTCCCTTCTTCTGTCTGCTGCTTCTCTACCTGCTGTACGTAATCTTCCCCTGCACATGGGCTCTTTTCTCACGCTGGCTTACAGAGATCTGCTCTCACCTGCTGCTTGCTGTGGCTTTTTCTCTCCTGTGACCACATTCACCCTTCAGTCCCCTTCTCCATCCTGCTGTTGTTGCAGTGAGGAGCTTTGGAAGTGTTTGCTCCACTTTTTTCTGCACACAAATGGTGATCAAACCTTCCGTGGATGAAGGACTAGCTTTTTGTTTGCTGTTTCACAATCCTAAACCTGTGTTAATCCTAGGGCCCAGACCTCTTCCTGGCTCTACTATCAACTTCCAATCTTCTGATGTTTTGCTACTTTAAGCCCTTACATGGGTCAAATTCCCTTTAAATGACAAGTGACTTTCTACTTGCGTTTGTCCTCCCTTTCCTGGCTTACTTAGATGACCTCCACTGCGCTCTTTCACTTAGTTCAGATGCTTCTGCCATCAGCATGTGTGTGGTGGCACCAGCTAATGCATGCAGCACTTGCAGGGGGGCAACAAAGAGCTGAATTGAAAGCTCTTTTTGGGGAGGGAGAATAAGCAAAGCTATCACGTGCATCCCTTCCACCTCTTGACATGTACATGTTTCTTTAATGTCTACTCCTTACTCGCAGGAGAGTGCTGTCTCACCATCCACAGGCAGTACTTCTAGCAAAAGTTACAGGCACTGACTTTTAGAAGAAGTTTTAGGAGGAGATAGGAGGATATTTAGGAGAGTTGGATGGTGCCAGCTATCCCCACAGCTAGTTCAAACCATGGGAAGCTGATATTAACAGTAGCAGTTACCGTGTGCTGAGACAACATCCCTGGACAGGCCATGAACAGCCTGGTCTCAGCTAGCTTTGCACGTCCTGTGGAAGTGCGTGGGTCTGTCTATGGCACTGCTGGTGCACACGAGCCCCTGGGACATGTGTGTGAGCCCATCAGGTGCTTGTAGCAGAATGCATCCCATTGTGGCCCTTTCTGCAGTGCACCACTCCACCAGCTAGGGCAGGTGCTCCCAGGGAGACCAACAGATAAGCAAAGACAAGCATTAGTCACCCATGGGGTCACTGAATTTCTTTCCAGAGAAGAAATCTGGAGGGCGGAGAGTAGAGAGGATCTGTTTAAAAGAGCTCAAGTGACTCCTGGGTGGTCCCCATCCTTCTATCCTGATTACAAACATAGAGTTTAAAAGTGTATGGAAACAAGACCCAAAATCGGAGCTCTTCTATGGGCAAGGGTGAAAGCATCTGGTTCAAGTTCAAGTCTGATGCTGTAAACTAGTCCAACTGCCAATCACAGTTACGGCAACTTGCATCAATGCATCTATTGACTTTTCTCCTCGGGGAATCTGGGTCTAAAAAGCAGTGTGGATCAGGGGCAGATGTTAGCTTGTGCAAGCCTCCTGGTCTTTGCTACAACTGGTTCCCTCCAGTAGGCTTTGAACACAGCTCTCATCTATGCTATGTATTTGTATAGGGCAGGCAGCAATCTTCCCATACTGTTCTAAGGAATTTCTCTGCATTTCAAACAGAGGTTTTGGGCTGTTTATTAAGCTTCCAAAGATATTCAATCTTTCCAGTGTATCAGCTTTTATACAAACAAATACAAGGAGCCTGCTTTGTGCGACATATGTTGCTAGGTCTCAGAACAGTAATAAACCAGTAGGGCTGTAGGTTGAGGAGTATGGCATTCGCCGCTAAGTTACAGCTGGGAATAATTCTGCATGCCTTTCCAGCCACTTTTTTTATTAAAAAGCCGGCTCAATCAGCACTTCACAACCAAGCCCACTGGTCATTCATACAAAAAACTTTCTGTACAAGCCTGGGTTCTCTTGCTTTAATGAAAAGCTTTTGATGGCTTTATTTAGGTAGCAGTAGAAATATATTCCTTCAGCTGTTTTATTCATCTTGCCCAGCTGTGATTTTTTTTTGGAGGGGGGGGGTAATTTATTTCATCCTAATTTCCTTTTTAGTTAGTTTACATGCAATGCTAAAACTTCCCTTTGGTGCAGGGTTATGCCTGTGCTGTAACTCATCATTCTCCTGGGGTACCACAATCTGCAGGCCAGATCCACCAGACCTCGCAGCAGGAGGAGTGGCAGCGTAGGCATCTGCACTGCTGTCATAAAACCAGCTCAAAAGAGGTTTAAGTAGAGCCCAGAGCGCCTTCCACAATGGCAACTTTGTCGGTGATGATACAATGATGGAAGGAAAACTTGCGCTACTGTAGAAGATAAATGGCTGCAAAAGGCATGGAAGTAATTAAGTGTTGCTTCTACTCTTTCTCCGCTGAACACGCAGAGCAGGGACCTTAAAGCTTGCATGGTAGCTCGTGTCAATGGGATTATTAAACATCAGCTGCTTCTGTGGGGAAGGGTGAATGGGTGAGTAGGGAGTGGAAGAATTCGGTGAAGTTGGCATGTGCAGCGGTGCTCTGCCCCCGTGTTCTTCTGCACAATGCAATTATATGTCTGTCTGCTTAATTTTCAGCTCATCAAAGCAGGGTCATGATGATTCTGTTTGTCCTGGAGATGGAGTGGGTATTAAGCACCGGACAAGACAAAAACTTCACGTGGCACTGTTCGGAGAGCGGCCAGCGGCTGGGAGGGTACCGCACCAGCGCAGGCGCCTGTGGCCTGCAGTATCCTTTGCCTGGCTCTCAGCTTTATTTCTGCTCTTTGGCACTTAAACAGCCTCTTTAGTTTATTTTTCTAATTGTCCTCCAAATGTCCTGCCCTGTATAGGTTCAGTGCTTTGTGAGAAAAACCGTTATTTAAAGCCAGTTTTAAAAACTGTCTGTCCTTCTTGCTTTGTCTCCTTAATGCATGGTGGCATATTTAGGTCTAAGCATTTTTGAGCAAAACAATGGGCGATCTGCAACCTATTGTCGTCTGCTATTGTAATAAATATAGACAGGACCTTCGTTTAAACATGCAGTGCATGCTTTCTTCTAAGAATTAACAGTAGCAAAGTAGGTCAGTGATCAGGTCAGCATGCCTGTGTGTATGCATGGTAAAAATTAAATTACTTTAATATAAAATAATGAGTGCTTGTCCTTCACTCTGGAGTAGCCCAGTATGTATTGGGAATTTGGGTTAACTAAGGAGTAAATGGCTCCGGAAATGGCACTCAAGTGGCTTATTCACCTAGAGCTGCCCCAGCTGCCTGACAATAAAAGAAATATTAATTCAGCTTTATTGTAAATGAAAAGGGAAGTGGAAAGGTATGAGCTCTTAGGCTGAAACCAGGGGTTAGCATAAACGGACTTTTTAGTGCCCTGTAGTGTATGTGGTACAGATGATGTGTGTTTTGCCAATTCATGGGAAGTGAGACTGACTGTAAATTACTGTCTGAACACGGACTTGCTTTATATCATCTGGTCAGTCAGCCAATCTAAACAGTGTAAAAACTGAACTTAATTTTTAATTGAATGATAAATACTTTTGAAAGTGTGAATTTGTCCTGTATTTCCTAAACCTCTCTAGAGAATGGACCATTTCAAGTGATTCAAAATTTTGAAGGACATTTTAATTTGGGTCATCAGATCATGATGGCCTAGTGGCCTTCTATAATGGAGTGACTACATCAGTGGACAAGGGAAAGGCTATGTCTAGCTGGACTTTTGTAAGGCCTTTGACATGGTCTCCACAACATTCTTCTTTCTAAATTGGTGAAATACGGATTTGGTGGGTGGACTGTTTGGTGCATGAGCAATTGGTTGGATGGTCACATCCAGAAGGTCATGGTCAATGGCTCAATGTCCAGATGGAGACTGGTGACAAGTGGTGTTCCTCAGGGGTCCATATTGGGACCAGTGCTGCTCAATATATTCATCAGTGACATAGACATAGGATTAAGTGCACCCTCAGCAAGTTTGCAGATGAAATGAAGTTGTTGACATGCCTGAGGGACAGGATGCCATCCAGAGGGACCTGGACAAGCTCAACAAGTGGGCCCCTGTGAGCCTTCATGAGGTCACAAGGCCACCTAATGAGGTCACAAGGCCACCTAGCCTGGGGCAAGCCCCAGTATCAATACAGTCTGGGGGATGAAGGAATTGAGAGCAGCCCTGCCAAGAATGAGTTGGGGGTACTGGTGGATGAAAAGCTGGACACGAGCCGACAATGTGCACTCACAGTGCGAAAAGCCAACCGTATCCTGGGCTGCATCAAAAGAAGCATGGCCAGCAGATTGGTGGAGGTGATTCTGCCCCTCTACTCTGCTCTGGTGAGACTCCACCTGGAGTACCGCGTCCAGCTCTGGAGTCCTCAGCACAGGAAACACATGGACCTGTTGGAGCAGGTACAGAGAAGGGCCACAGATATGATCAGAGGGCTGGAACACCTCTCTTGTGAAGGCAGGATGAGAGTTGAGGTTATTCAGCCTGGAGAAAAGAAGGCTCCAGGGAGACCTTATTGTGGCCTTTCAGTACTTAAAGGGGGCTTACATGAAACATGGGGACAAACTTTTTAGCAGGGCTTGTTGCAATAGGATGAGGGGTAATGGCTTTAAACTAAAAGAGGAAAGATTTAGACTAGATGTAAGGAAGAAAGTTTTTACAATGAGGGTGGTGAAACACTGCAACAGGTTGCCCAGAGAGATGGTAGATGCCCCATTCCTGGAAACATTCAAGGTCAGGTTTGACAGGGTGCTGAGCAACCTGATCTAGTTGAAGATGTCCCTGCTCATTGCAGGGCGGTCAGACTAGATGAAGGTCCCTTGCAACCCAAACTATTCTATGATTCTATGAGCATGCTGGTGGAGATCAGGGAAAAGGATAATTATTGATAAATACTGCAAAAAGCTTGGCAGAACCAGGAATGTGGGTTTTTTTCCCCAGTGTCCTGTGTGCATAAAATCAGCGCTAAGCAGTTGTTCCTTAAATATCCAGTATGGACTTTGAATGTGGAATTAAATTGGATGATAAGTTCAGAATCTGTCCAGATAGATGGTTCTAGTAGGTGGCTGAATGGGTCCAGATTTTATTCTGTTTAGAATATGTGTGATGCACCTAATGTAGCTGACACTTCCCCAAATATAACATAAAACAATACTCTTTTGTTGTATTTGTAAACTTAACAATAATGAAGGAGCAGAAAACTAGTAATAGTTATTTTATACAATTTTGGGAAGGGAGGGTGGACACCATCCAACTCTAGCACCTAAGTTAGAGAGCCTGGGAAAATGACTCCTCTCTTCATGGCAAAGGGCTACTAAAAAGGTGTTTCATAATAAAGACACAAATTGCATACTCTGGGATAGTCTCTTTTTTTTCTCACTCTTTGGTTTACTCAGGGAGACTGCACTATTAATATGAACAGGTATGAGCTTGATGCCTAAAAGTACACTCTGAATAACCTCCTTGAGACTGAAGTGCTATTCACAAGGTTGCAGTATACTCAAGTTAAAAGAATTAACAAGTCATGAAAGGAATGCAAAGCTTGCTTAAGCAATGTATTTTCCTCAGCATTTATCTGTCAGATTTGATGTGGAAACCCGGCACGTGTTTGTTGGTGATCATTCTGGGCAAGTGACCATACTCAAACTAGAGCAAGAGTCCTGCAGTCTTGTTACGACATTTAAGGGACACACAGGTAAGGCCTCAGGAGGAGACTCAATTTGGTTCTTCATCTGTACTCAGCATCATGGTGGTTTGACTCTCCTGTGAAACACTAGGATGGCTTGTGTCAGTGCATACCATGGGAAGACAGAAGTTGTTGTTAAATTTCAAGTTGGTTATTATGGGACAGTGACGAACTTGTATTTGACATTTCATGATTCCTAGTATGTACAGGACCAAACTCTAGGGGTCTTATTTCCCTCATTACTATGGTAATGCAGTATCCAATAGTTGCACTTTTTATAGATCATCAGGTTTTTATTATCAAAAAAATTATTATTAGTTATTAACTCTAAGCCCAATTGGAGAGGCTATATACGCATATAGACTAAAGATGACCACAATTTGAAAGTATTTATAATGTAAATAAATAGCAGCTGAATAAAAAACAACAAAGAAAGGAGGGGGTGTAGCTACACCCGTTCAGTCACTGTAGATTGTTCCATATGTATGACACTGATGTTAATCTGAAGGATCTTATGGGAAGATCTTCTATCATATACTTGATGTGAGAGAAACACTAAGAATAAAAGACATCTAAAAGCTGATGTCCTATTTGGACATAGACCTTAAACTGTCTCTACAGCTCAGGGAAATTTATTCTTGATTGGTAGAAACGAGAGCGATCAGACTTCTGATCAGAAAACTTCTATGGCAGAAAACGCCACAATCAGTAGCTGCTAATTAAAGCAGAGTGAGAGTAGAACAAGTTGTGGTAACTCTGAGGGGGAAAGGGTGTTCCTCAAGGAAAGACCCATAGTGGTGGTTTCTTTCGCCCAAGTGGAATAGGCACATCTTGGAGGCACTAACTGCTTATTTCACTGCTGGGACTTGTGCCCTATCGCACTAAAACCAGCGTCTTTGGATGTGATCCTGCCATCTAACAGAAGAAATGGAGGTCATTCCTCAGCATTTTCTCTCTATATCCCTCCTCTCTGATGGAATGCTAATAGGTCAATCACAAGGTAGCACAAGGTAGTCCAATCCTTGTGCTAGGGTACTGTGAAGATGCTCATAATATTCCACATTTGCTTCTCTTTTGGAATAAAATCTATCTCCTGGAATGATAGAGCTGAGAAGCTGTGTAGTCACACTGTGACTGTGCTTCTGCCATGCTTTACTGCTCAATGGATTCATCCACGTGAGTGGCAGTGGAGCCCTCTGCCTGCAGAAAAGCAGGATGGGGCTTCAATCGGTTTTCTAGGCTGTTAGTTTTCAACTGGCAAGCACAGTGACTGCGTGGCCTTTGCCACACCTGCATTTTAATCACTCTCTCCATATTCTTTGCTATATCTCTATATACATGTAGCTACATTCCTGTCTTCCACTTTCTGCAATGAAATGACGGTTGTGTGCACCTTCTATTTCAGGTGGTGTCACTGCTCTCTGTTGGGACCCTATACAGCGAGTTTTGTTCTCGGGCAGTTCTGATCATTCCATTATAATGTGGGACATTGGAGGAAGAAAAGGAACAGCCATCGAGCTGCAAGGACATAAGTACGTTCCCTTCTTCCTGCCTTCATGGGAGAAAAGCTAAAGGCAGAAGCCACATCTGGAAACAAACAGCCCAAAGGTTACAATCTTCACATGCCTCAAGGTTGTATGTGTGACTCACTGTGGTCCATATACAACTGCAATAAGTTGCTTATAGTAAGTTTTTCAGTGTTGGGCCCACGACTATAGACTGGTTTGAGAGTCTGCAAAGGGTGGCGAAGGAAAGCACAACATTTTTAGTCCTGAATGTGTTATGCCAGAGCCTGCACCTTTGTTGGAAATAGGAGGGTCCTCAAAGGAGAACAGCTGCAGGGAAATTCTTGCTTTTTAGGTGTCAAGGTCTTTGCTTCCCCTAGAGGGAGCATCAGGCTCGGACAATTAGTCCCTTTTTCCTTCACGCTAACTTTTTTCATGCCACTTTACCTGCAGCCTGAATTCTAAGTAATACACTTTATCTATAGGAGCCTTCACCGTCTCCTCAATGCAAAGAGGCTTCATCTTTGCACCTACAGACCTCACATCTGCAGCATAGTAGATGTCTTTGAAGAAGAGTAAGCCTGTGCTGGGTGTTGAGCAGAGATCAGAATGGCTCTAGCTGCAAAGATCTCCTAACCTTTTAACACTGGCAGTGCAGCAAGTTTGTTTCATTGTATTGGGAATGCATACACTTGGGACTTGTGTGCCAGGCTCAGATCTGGAGAGGCAAAATCCCATGGTGGTTTTGGTCTAACAGTTTCTTACATATTCATACGTTTCTTTTGAGTGATGCTGCACTCTGGATGCCACTGGGATTTCAGAGCATTGCAGAGCTCTTGTTGAAATTCCCAGATCACCCTCATACCCTACCAGTGGTGCTTGTTAATGGACTGCTGCTAGATTTATTGCTTTGGAAATTAGTTATCCTAATACAAAGTTAGCCTCTGGATCTTAATCATAGAATCATGGTTTGGTTGGAAGGGACCTTTGCAGAGGGATTGGACTAGATGACCTTTAATGAGCAGGGACATCTTCAACTAGATCTGTGGCATGGCTGTTGGCTGGCGCTGTACAGCATGGAAACCTGGTCCTAAGGACAACAGGGACCTCTTGGTGCCACCGGCGTCAGCAGGTGGACACTGTGAAGGCAGGCAGTGTTGTACTAAGCTGTCCCGTAAGTGCATTCCTCTGGAGCAGCAGCCGTATGCACAAGCAAATGCGTTAGCATTGAAGTCCTTTGAGTAGATGAGACCAGTGATGGTAGCAAAGAAAATCAATAGCTTCAGTCATTCTATGCTCAGTTACTGATTATTCTTAATCTTGGGTTTTTTTCTGTAACAGTGTTGTATGGGCTTTGTTTCCCAGGTTGTAAATAGCTTGAGGTGAGGCCTGGTTTTCTTTCTTTTATGAAGGAATGTACACAGCTTTGGGGGTTTAAATTGCATTATTTCTCCCATGTTGCTTTTACCTTAAAAGAAGAAGCAAAAGCACTTAAATCTTCCACCTTACCTTAGGAACGCTTAGGAACAATTTAGTGATTCCTATATTATTTTTGAAACTCTCTATGCTTGTTAGTGCTAAAAGAAAATCTTCAGTTGTTCCTCAGTGCTTCATTCCTAGATGTTGCAGAGATTTATGAAAACAAAGTTGTTACTGACTTTTTGACAAGACCATACCAAGGCTGTGTTTATGCATCCAGATGTGCCTTCGGAGAGGTCCAGCACTGCAGCTCTGTTCAGGTTTCCCAGTGCAGCTGAGACCTCCCATCTCAGGAGCAGCAAAAGCAGTTATCAGAACAGGTCTTTGCCTTTGTGGATGCTGCCCAGATAAGCAACACTCTGGTTCTGGTCCCAGCTGGATATCAAAGACTGATTTGTGTCTGGTGGATGCCACGTACAGTGAGAGGGGGAGGGAAACATATGGGCAAACAAACAGTTTATACTGCTTTATTGTATATTCTGCACTTATTTGTGTGCAGCCATAGATGGTTGATTCGTAACTGTCTCGTTTCTTTTTCAGTGATAAAGTTCAGTCTCTCTCCTATGCTCACCACACTCGGCAGCTCATCTCCTGTGGTGCAGATGGGGGAATTGTCGTCTGGAACATGGATGTTGAGAGGCAGGAGGTAGATACTTGGTTCTTGTTGATTTGATCTGAAACAGTCTTGGGAAGAAGGGGCCTTTCTGAAATGTGCAACTTTCAACCTGAACAAGATCATTCCAGGCTTTAAAAATGTTTTTGGACATGCTCCAGTTGTTATACAGCAATTATGCCGTGCCTTTGATAATATGGTACAGGGGAAATTGTCTGGCAGAAAATGCTTATTAAGTAGGCTGCTAAATGGCTCTTACCCTTTACATTACTGCTCCGAAAGACATCCTCTAAGGAGGGTATTGTGAGATGTTCCGCTTTGTTTTTCGGGACAACATGAGAAATATTATCAGTTCAGAGGTAAATGGATGGATTGATAATTATTAGGTGGTTTTAAGGAAACAAAACAAGAAAGCTCTTTGTCATGTCTCGAAGCCTGCAACCCCATTTTCTTTTCCTGTTCTTACTAAAAAGACATTTAACTAGGGCTTCAATCTCACCCACTACTGGGTCTTGCTTCCCTCTGGTGTAACCATGTAGAAGCGGAGTAAACGATGACTTTTCCAATCCAGACAGTAAGATTTCACCCACGCGCTCCTAATTGCTTTTGTGCTGCGTGGCCAACGAATGTAAGCGGGTGCAAAAACGCACCCCGGGTCTTCGGCGCTGTGGGAGCAGCCTCCGCTCGGCAATTTCTGAGACCTGACTCAGAGAGGGGGAGCAAGCGCTGTGCTGAGTGAGTCAGGCGTCAGCCCCGCTCGGCAGCGTGGCAAATCCTGGTAGCATGAGTCACGGCAAACCTCTGCCCTGTTCCTGCAGGGGGTAGGAAGGTACGCCGAGTCCCCGCAGTGGGTAGGTCTGCGCAAGGCCTGTGGCAGCATGGGCTTTCACCCGCTTTGCTGGTTCTCAAGGGTTTCGGCCTCCCCTGGTCGTGTGTGTCTCCATGGAGCAAGGAGGAAAGCTAAGTGGAAAATTGGATTTAAAAAAAATACTGAAATAGGCCTAGGCAGGAACTGAGCTCCCTTTTTTATGTGAATTAGCATTCCAGTTGGCTCTCTTTAATTGCTAATCTAATGGCCAATTATGTCATCAGTTCCAAAAGTGAAACGAAAGCAGAGCGGTTTCCTCCTTCCCAACAGATGTTTCCTTTTTGCTGCAACTCGAACATCTAGAAATGAAAACCTTTATTTGCTGTCTTTGAAAGGCTACAGTAAGGGTTAAGGCTGGCTTGTCGCAAAATGGGCGGCGATGCTGTGAGAAGGCTAGTTTAAAAAGTGGAGGAGATATATAATTAGCTAAATGAGGGCTTAGCAGCAGGTGCTAACGCGTGCACTGCTTTCTCTGACTATGGCTATGTGGGTTTGTTCCTGTTATCAGTAGCGCAATAGGGTATTCGTGGTGCTACACCACCTCCAAAACATGAACCCTTGAGATGTTAATACCAAACCTTGGTTCGGGGTTCTAGGCCATTATCTTCTGGATTTTGACTTTGGGATTTTTGCCCTTACTTAATGGGTTTCTCTGTGTGATGTGTGCTCAGTACTCACTTTGATGCTGTCAGATTTTCCCACATCTCTGAGATTGCATTACAGTGAATTAAGCCATTTTAGCCCTTGATTCCTTATTTTAATCTTTAGTTTTAAGAAGCTGGAAAAGGAGAACATCTGAAAGCTGCTAGAAGCTGTGTTTCTATTTGACTACAAAGCAGTTACTTGTCACAAGCAAAATGTCTTCTTCATGTACAGTGTTCAGATGTTTAAGAGATGAAAACTTTTATACATGCAGATGTAAATCCATACGCATTAAACGAAAAGTCCGTTGTGGGTAGAAAAGACAGGGATTTGCCCCAGCAGGATGAACTGCCTTCAAAGTGACTGGCAGAAGAAGCTGAAGCAGGCGGTTGCTTCATTGCTGGGGGTCAAAGCTATCCTGGGAGCTGAGGGTCTCCTTCAGCCTTACCTTATCTCCACCTGACTTTTGTGTTACTTTTAATTCGTAATCTCAGCTGTGTTTCTTGCCATTTTAAATGGCAGCATGTGAGAAGCTGGTGGCTCTGTTAAGCCAACTGCAGTTTGCTAATAGCACTTTGTAAGAAAGTATTAAACATTAAATAATGTTTATTTAATCTCGTGGGGTTGGTGGGAGCATGTTGCAGTGGTGCCAAGGCAGTGCTGGCAGTGCTGGCCCTATCTTGCTGGGCCTGCCCCGCTGTGGGGACAGGATGGACCTGCTTGCCAATGCCGACTTTGGGCTGAGCTCTTGTCCTGGTGGGGCTGAGAAAGGAGCAGAAGTCATCTGCTGGGGAGGAGTGTCACTCTTGCTAGGCCAGGTTAGGACAGACAGACTGACACCCAGCTGGAGAGGGGTCAAGAACCAAGATTCTTCCCGAGTCTCACATGCCAGGGAGGGTTTGCTAAACACTGTGGGGAGATGCACTGTGTATCCCCCAGCAGCTCAATGCAGGACAAGTGTTGGGGGACCCAAATGTAAGGAAGGAGACTGAGTGCCCCCTCCACATGGCTCCTCTGCCACTTCAGGTGTTTCTTGAGCTTATTCAGGATCTGGCAAGACTTGCTTCCCTACAGGGTGTGTGGTCCATGCTACTCTGCACAGCAAAACCTAGCTGCAGGAGAGAGAAATGCCTTTAATATTTTCTTTAAATCTTCTTACCTGCTTCATCCACAGCATGAGTGCAAAGCTACATGCCATGTTAGGAAATGGAAGACATTCCTTCCATCATCTTTGTGTAAAAGCAGGGAAAAGAGCTCGTTTGGGTTTTAGGCTTGTTCGAGTGAATCTCATCTCTCTCACCCCTATGTGTGATTTGTAGTACAGGCACTTCTGACAGCAGGAACACCTCTTACAGTATTAAAAGAAACAAATAATAATAATAATAATAATAATAATAATACCACCAGCATTTCAGATACCTCTCCCTTACCTCCAGATGAGTAGCTTGGCTATGGGAAATACTAATTGCCCCCAGTTTCCACAAGAGGCAATAGCAGATGGTAAATGCTGTCCAGACAGGACAGGACAGAGTATTTTTATATGCTTAATTCCAAACTTGGAGAGGTGGGGGAGGCTTGTTTGTTGCTGGATTATTTTTATCATCTTATAATTGAATTCTACTTCATGATTTGGGTGAGAAGTGTTCATCCCGTGTCCTTCAAGACTCAGAGATGAGCCAAAAAAGACATCCCATGGAACAGTCACAATGGCATCTTGTGAAAATGGGTTTTTTTAAATTAAGTTTAGGTGATCGCATTGCCGCACCCCAATACATCTTTCATGTCCTGTGTTTGGGCTCCATTGGAAGCCTTTCCATTTGTTGTTCACTCTCACTTTGTGTCTGTGTGTGTGTGTGTGTGTGTTGCAGACCCCCGAGTGGCTCGATAGTGACTCCTGTCAAAAATGTGACCAGCCTTTCTTCTGGAACTTCAAGCAAATGTGGGACAGTAAGAAAATAGGCCTCAGGCAGGTTTGTATGGGTCCTTTGGTGTGTTGACATTGTACAATTTGGCTTTTTCTCTCATAATAGCTCATGGTAACCTTTTTTTCCCTAAAGCCTTCAGAACTCACTCTTTGCTCTTCCATGGAGAGCTCGATAATGGGACAGTGGGCTCCCCTCTGAGGGAGAGGCTTGATTTTGTGGTCGGAACACACTTCCTTTTTCTTCTGTTTTTTTTTTTCCTTTTTTTTTTTTTTTCTTCCCCTAGCCAGTCTCAATAGGAAATGCATGTAATAGGCCTTGAGCTGAGTAAATTGGTTTGGGGCCTTCCATGGCTTTAGCCATGTGGGATTTTGCTTATTGTTAGTTGAATGTGTTATAGAAAGAAATTTGCAGCTGATTTTTGGAGATTGTGCTGGAACCACAGTTGTTTTCAATGGGCTTGGGTAAACATCTGTAACTGCTCAGGCTGTGTTGGAAAAGGCTTATTGGTCTGCTTGGAACATACGGCTGTGTTTTCCTGCCCAGCAGGAGAGGGCTGTGGATAGCAGACTCCTGGGAGCGGGGCTTAAAAATGCTGAAAGGGATGTTCTCGTGGAGCTTGGAGAAGTCAGGTGTCTGGGGCAGAGCTGAGCTGCATCTTTCTTCTCTTTATGTAACTCTCATCACCGCAGAGCCTGGCTCTTCTGCAGCCGGTGAGGCAACCCTGTGGTCCTACACAGCCAGTGCATGAGAAAACATGAGGCAGGGAGCATCAAAATGCAGAAGCGCTAGTGCTTCTGGGGCTGAAAATGGCCAAAGGAGTTGACCGAGATGATTAGATGGTAGATGTTTATACTTAGAGAGTGGGATGGGACTCCAGAATGACACTTTGCTAATGTAGCCCTATTCTGTGTCAACCTGGAGAGGTTTTAATGTGTCACATGCTGCTGAGTGGTGGTGTCATCCCCTACGCCCCCAAAGTGTGACTCCCAGGGATAGGGGTAATTACAGCTCCCAGCCCTGTGGCCAATGCCCAGCTGGCTGGGACACATCTCATGGGTGCATAGGGGCCTCCTGGTCCTCTCCTCCCATCTCTAGCTGTGCTAATGAAAAGATGACAGCTTGGATTTTCCTTCTTCCACCTTCTACCCTGTTGAGATCCCCCTGTAACACTGGTTGCACTCAGTGAAGAAGCCCTAACCCACAGCTACGACGACAGATGCCAAGTGGTGGAGGCAGCGATGATTTTACTGGGTGGTGTATGGTGTCACCATGGAGCTTGGGATACAGGTAGAGTCCAGCTAGCCTGGGTAGTGCTTTGTCTGCCGCTTCCCAGTGTCCAGTAAGATTTATATTTTTTTTGTTTCCCTCCCCATATATTCTGAAGTCCTTCCCTGTTATCCTTCATCTTCCCTGGAAGAGTCACTTTCCTGTTTGCTGCAGCCTTGGCTGGGTCTTGCTGTAGTGAGATGGTAGAACTACTGGGACCTGAGCAGTGATCTGGATTTGTGGCTGAAGATGTCTTTCCATGTGTTGTCTCCTACAGCATCACTGCCGGAAGTGTGGAAAAGCCGTGTGCGGCAAATGCAGCTCCAAGCGCTCCTCCATCCCACTGATGGGGTTCGAGTTCGAAGTGAGGGTCTGCGATAGCTGTCACGAGTCCATAACAGATGAAGAGTAAGTGTGGACATTGAGCCAGCTTGCACTGGTGTGGGACAAAACTCCTGCATCTGGGAGGGAGCAGCCTGGAAGGGTGGTCCCTGGGCTCTTTCAGGAAGATAAGCCTCTGAGGTGCCAACAAACCATGAGGGATGGAGAGCCCTCCACCCCTGCGTCTCGTGCAGGAGAGGTCTCAAAGTGGAGTTTACAGAGAGGTTGCTGAATTAATGACTTACAGCAGCATTCAAATACTTATTTCCTCGATAGAGAACAGTGTGGGGAAAATCCTGCAGTCGCAGTCTCTGCTGATTTTTTGATTTCTTTTTTTTCAGGCGGGCACCCACAGCTACTTTCCATGACAGTAAGCACAACATCGTTCACGTACACTTTGATGCCACCAGGGGATGGCTGTTGACCTCGGGGACAGACAAGGTTATTAAGGTAGGAGTGAGGAGATTGCTGTAGCTCCTGTATGTCATTTCCCCTTCCTCTCCCATGTGGTTGCAGGTATGCCCTACCTGATTTCTTCCACCCAGAGACCTCTCACTGGTGGACTTGTGCCCAATAAGGACCAAGGAGGTCTTGGTCTATGAAGTTATTGCTTGAAGGGGCTGGGACAAGCGCTCACTGTAGCTTTTCCTTTGGGAAGACAAATTATATTTTGACCATGGCGAATCTCAGTTTGGCTAGGTAAAGAAATAGCTAAAATAAGGAATAAGTTTATAACAAAGCTTGAATAATTAAAAAAACCCACCCTCACAATGTGTTATGACTATTCTAATAATTCGAGTTAGCAATATAGTGTGGGTTTTTTGGTTTCTCTTAAGGCCAGCTATGAATCTGGCTCATAAGGGTAAAGCATAGTGACATACAGAGTGTCATTTAGTCAGTTTCCACCAGTCTGACATGAGTGCCAGAAAATGAAATCAAACTTCTTCAGAGTTGCTGCATCCACCTCTAACTATGTAGCCTCTCTTAAGCAAAAAACAAGGTGCAAATTATTTAGAGATGACATTATGTACTATGTTTTATTATCTTTTACCATTACTTACTAAGTTATTATATTTTATTATATTAACAGTTGTGGGATATGACACCAGTAGTGTCTTGATGGTACATCAGTGGAACTTGAAAGGTGATATTTACAGAAGAAACAGATTTCCTAACCCTAATTATACTGCAGAAGATAAATAACGCTGGGCGCATCAGGCGGTTGAGAAAGGAACTAATGCGTTTACAACGATTTTACGTCCTCTGCTTGATCAAGGCTGAACATTTGCACGAAGACTCTTTCCACTTATTCTCAAAATATACAAGAAGGTATTTTTTTAACTAATGGTTTGTACGATCTGACTTCGGTTGTCTTGAGTTTGTTGGAAAATCCATGTGTGGTGCAATTTTTAGTTTTTATATCTCACTGTGTCAAGATACTTGCTGCTTTGTACAGAGGGTTCTTGGGTTGTGTCTTACCATGTGAGTTTTTGATATCAACATACTGTATGAGGCAATTGGCTCTCCCCGCAGCGAGTACCTATTGACTTGGGATGTTTCGGCTGACCATGCTCTCTTCAGTGGAGGAACTCCAGGCGTGGCGTCATGTGTTCTCTGGATGCACCACCGAGGAGCTGATGGACTGTTGAAATTCCTAAAAGGGCTCTACCGTCTACTTGTCCTAGCAGACATCATCCGGAGAGCATTTTATTGGTTTGTAGTAGCTAAAATCCAGCTTTCTGCCTCTTTCCTTGCTGCACAAGTCGCAAAACCAGGGGGCCAGGTTGCTTAGCAACTAATTTCTACAAAAACTGAAAGAGTTTTCCAGCTCGGAGCATTACAAGGAGCACACAGACCCGTTTGAGTTTGATGAGGCTGACAGGCTGATTCAAATTAAATTATTGGAAACAGGAACTTTTGGAAGTGTTTGCATGGGGCGGGGGATTGGGGCGGGGGCGCAGATCTAAAACTGGTCTAGGTCTGAAAAGTCTGGTTTACCTCTACCTCTACCTTGCGCAGCAACATTTCAGCATTTATACCTGTCTGTGTTGTTGAAGATGAATTTGATTTTCCTGTTATGCATATGGGTAGTCATATTTATTTTTTCAAATGCTAATGGTTTTTATTAATTTCCTCTATAGACCAGAAACTGATAGTGCTGAATGATGCCCATTGTCCTGTTGTCATATTTTATGGTTTCTTTTAAAAATAAAAAGTATTTCAAAACCTGGATTGACCAAAATGACCTTTTTAGAAGGATGTTGTCAAGATCAATAAACAGAAAAGCCCTTTTTTCCAAAGGGATCTTCTCTGAAGGGTCAACTCTGTTCCTTTAATCCATTTTGCTTTTTGCACACTATTGCTGATGTGATTCGAAGGAGCTGGTGTAGAGAATAGTACTGCAGACCAGACCTTGGGCTTTTCTGGATCTCTTATTTAGGGACGCCTCGTGGTCTGGAGCTGCTGTGACACAGCACATCAGTGGTGCTCATTCTTGCTTCATTTTGGACTTTACTTTTCCCCTCTACAGTGGGGAGGCAATGATGTTTGCCACTATAGAGCACATGGCTACCTAGAGAAGCTTTGTGGTTTTGCTTGAGTGATAACACCAAACGACAGTAAAGCTTCTCCTTCATTTGCATGGCAGTAATTCACTTTTGAGGAAACAAAAAGGTTAACATAATCCATGGCATTAATTCTAGCCCAGTGAGCTTCCACAGTGAAGGGTGAGTGGACTTTCACATGTGTGTTGCAGGACTGCTACATATTTTTAGGGAAAATTCTCTTTTCAAACATCCTGTAAACTGTGCTTAAGCATTTTGCAGTCATGTTCTCTGAAATGATGCCACCTTGGCTTTCCTGGTCATGCAGCCTGTTGTTGGTTCCCCTCATAGGCAGCATATTTTAAAGCATATTTTCAAACATAATTCACACAGCACTAAAAAGATTCTTTTTCCAGCTTGAATGTTAATTGTTTTCTAAGTCCTCCCACTTTCTCTCCTGGAAGCTAACTGCTTGTTTCCTCTTGGAAGCCTTTTCATTACACCTTGTGCATGTTTTATGATGACTGAAGCGTTCTTGGCTGTCGAAGCTCTGCAAGATGAGCAAGTCGCCTGCCAATATTTCATTCCAGCTGGAGAAGATGTATGAAACTTTGCTGGTCTACGCTGTTCCACATTACCTTGGGCTCAGGGGCTTTTGGCCAAAGACCAAAGACCACTGCTTCGCTATGCAGAGGGCATCTCACGGTGGCAGAAATATGGGAGAACCCAAATGAACTTAAATCACTGTTCAGCACTCTGTTCCTGAGGAGACATAGAGGTTGCAACAAGCCCAGGACTCCAGCGTGAATTGTGCTTACATTGATGGAGCAGTGGAGTCAGCAAGTTGAGGATCTGCCCCATGGTCAACGCCTAGTCCTTCTGAATGTATAACGTTCAAACAAAGGTGAGGAATTTACTCCAAAGGAGACTAAATTTGGGACCGAGGTGTGTTTGGACTGCTCTGCAGTAAACTCTTGGCCACCCCTCCTTCTCTTCCAAGCAGTTGTGGGTTCATTGTTGCATATGGGTGGATGTTGGGTATACAAATCCATTTTGCAGAATTTCCCTTGCTGTTCTTTCTGACTAAACTACCTGCAGGGTCATCTGAGTTTAACCTGAACATCCCCTTATCTTGCAGTCTCGGGGCAGACTGGTCTTAGCTTAGAAAGTGATATAAGCTGAAAGTGAAGCTGGCAGAGAAGGGGAAGCGTGTCCCTTCGCAATGACCTTATGAGCTGTAATGTAGTGATATGGGGGGAAAATAGGCATCTCCAATTCAAACAATAATTCCTTTACCTTCCAAATGAAATAAGAAGGATTAGACGTTAGGTGAGTTGAAATGCCTGCCTTCCTGTTCTGCTGTGTTAGGGTAATAGTCTCGATTTCTTCTGTCTTCTAGTTCCACACAAAAAGGGATCCCTGTTGCCTGTTTCTTTTCTTTCCATTTTAGCTGCTGCATAACAAATCTGAGCTGTTTTCATGAATTGCATTATTGGGGAGGGGGGGCAGGTTGTCTTTTGGTACAGATGTAAACTATGCAGCACCCCCCACACACTCAAACGAAGCAAAGTCCCTTTTTCCCCAGGACTGCTGAAGTGCAGCAGCAGGCTTTTAGTGATAGCTCCTGCTGTGCCAAGGGGAGTACAAACAACGCTGGCCTTCCTCCGCTCTTTCCTTTAGAAAAATTTTTCTCATTTAGCTGGTGTTTCCTTGGAGGAAGAAACAGTGTTCTTCAGAGCATCTACCTGCCGCTCTTGGTTTTAAAATGAACAATATCTGTAGTGCTTAAGCCTTGTTGCCAAAAAGGCCAATGGAATGCTGGGCTGCATAGGGAAGAGTGTGACCAGTAGGTCGAGGGAGGTCATTCTCCCCCTCTACTCGGCACTGGTGAGGCCACAACTGGAATACTGTGTCCAGTTTTGGGCTCCCCAGTTCAAGAGGGACAGGGAACTGCTGGAGAGAGTCCAGCGAAGGGCAACTAAGATGATTGAGGGATTGGAGCATCTCCCTTATGAGGAAAGGCTGAGAGAGCTGGGACTCTTTAGCCTGGAGAAGAGAAGGCTGAGGGGAGACCTTATTATGGCATACAAGTATCTAAAGGGTGGGTTGAAGAAGGATGGATCCAGATTCTTTTCAGTGGACAAGGGGCAACGGGCACAAGTTGGCACATAAGAAGTTCCATTCAGATACACGGAAAAACTTCTTTACAGTTCGGGTGACAGAGCACTGGCACAGGCTGCCCAGGGAGGTTGTGGAGTCCCCTTCTCTGGAGATTTTCAAAACCCGCCTGGATGCAGTCCTAAGTAATGTGCTCTGGGCAATCCTGCTTTAGCAGGGGAGTTGGACTAGATGGTCTCTAGAGGTCCCTTCCAACCCTGAAGATTCTGTGTTTCTGTGATTAAGCAGCTGATGGGGCAGGCACTGGTTGCATCCACGGTGTCTGAGCAGCTGACTTGAGTCATTTGTGGTCCAGGTGGCTTAAGGAAGATCAACCTGAACCCCAAACTTCAGTCTTTTTAACCTGAAAACACTTATGTAAAGGGCAAGGTATGCGGGCAACTGCTTGCAATGATAGCACTGATGATCCTTCCATCTATGGGAGACTAACACCATGGTTAGTCATAGCTGAAAAAGGGTAGTGCATAGGGCTAAAAGTCAGCCAGTGTAACAGAGAATAATCCGAAATCATGACATTAGTGTGTTCAACTCTTAGCACTCTTGTCTACAGCTGCTCTTTACAATGAAGCCCGAGTAACCTCCCCACCTCATCCTCTTGAACTTGAGGGCACCACCTCAGCACATTGACTTTTAGCACATCAACAGTGATAGCTGTGCTTCGCCTGAGAGGGTGGCACGAGCATCTCCAGTACTGGGAAAAGGAGGGATGTCTTCCCTCTGCATGGGGTTGGTTGCTGAGAAGAAGGTGGATGGCTGGACACACAGAAAGGATTGTGCATGGTCCAAAAAAGTTATAGGCAGAAAAAAGTTTGCTTTATGCCTGCTGAGGAAATCGCTGTTAGAGAAGAGTATGCAACTTTTTTCCCAATTGTGTCTAGTTCTGGGCTCTCCAGTATGAGAGAGAGATGAAGCTACCAGCTTGCAGCTACCAGCTAAAGTCCAGCAAAGGTCGACTAAGATGATGAAGGTACTGGAGCATATCTCCTATGAGGAAAGGCTGAGAGTGCTGAGACTGACTGTTCAGCCTGGATGAGAGCAGGCTCAGAGGGGATCTCATCAATGTGTATAAATACCCGAAGGGAGCGTGTGAAGAGGACAGAGCCAGGCTCTTTCCAGTGTGCACAAACTGAAACACAGGACGTTCCCTCTGAACATCAGGAAACACTTTTTCACTATGAGAGTGAGTGGGCACTGGCAGAGGTTGCCCAGAGAGTTTTTGGGTTCTCCATCCTTGGAGATATTCAAAAGCTGTCTGGACATGGTCCTGGGCAACTGGCTCTAGGTGGCCCTGCTTGAGCAGGAGGGTTCGACCAGATGACCTCCAGACGTCCCTCCCCACCTCAGCCATTCTGTAATTTGAAGTCCACTTAATGTCTGCCTCTACTGCATGGGTTAGAAAATAATAATAATTTTAAAAAAGGATGTATTTTTCTTTAAATCAAAAATACTAGGGCTACTAACAACTTAGCAAATACTGCATTTGTCTGTCCTCACTGTTCCAAATAGGATTTGGGTAAGAACAACCAAAATTCTGTTTTGTAGCACACAGGAAATAACTCTACTATGTGTGGTTTTACAGGGCCGTGTCCTTTCCAGGAGACCCCATTGAGCACATGGGATGTTTTCAATTAGGATTTAGAAGACTTTGTTTCTATATGTGACAATAGTATGCAACAGTAACAACAAACTTGATCCTTTTTCCAGGCTGGATTAATGTGCTAAATCCCTTCAGCATTGACTTCTTGTGGAATACTAAGGAAAAAACAGATTTTTTTTTCTTCAAAATCGCATGTGAAATTTGGCAGGAAATCTTTGCTCCTCAGAAGAAAAAAGCAGTCCCTAGTTTGACAATAACATGAAGCTCTGGAATTTGAGATTAACTCTGTGTGCTGACATGTGACCTTTCATTGCATTTTCCCAGTTTGGGGGATTTTTCCCTTGTGATGGGTCTTTAGCCATCTCTGAAATTTTGTTTGCTGCAGGACAACTTTGTGCTGCTGAGAACAGAAAGAGGTTGAGTTCAAAGGTGTTGAAATTGGTGCCGTGTGGGGGCATCGAACTTGAAACAAAACAAAAATAAGACACCAGAGCCTACTGGCAAAATCTTTGCAAAGGAGAGATGCCAAGAAAGAATGTTATCAACACATGCACAAGAAAAGCCAGTAGTGTAGGAATGAATATTCATCAGAACTGTACAAAGCCGGAACCATCCCCTGTCCCGGCATTGTAAACTGACCCGCAGCCCTGGTCAAGATCCAGAAGCCACGAGGAGTGTGGAGTTGTTCTAGTGAAGGGGTGCTAGACTGAGTCTATGAAGATCTCTATTTCTTGTTCTTTGGTTTTATTGCCCGATAGTATTTATATACCTCAAGTAGCGCTGTAAGAAATGCATTAAATGCATAAGCGCTTTGACATTAAAATGAAAATAAAATAAAAAGAGACACATCACTACTGAGCTGGTGCAGAAGAGGTGTCAGGGCTTATGAAGATACAGGTTTTGCTTCTCTCCAGTTACTTGTTCCCTATACATTAAATAATCTGAATTTATTAAAGGTTTTATCACCTCTATGCTTTCCAGGCTACACAATTTTTTCATCCCTGTTCACTGAATTCAGCACCTTTGCAGATACCAACCAAATGTAAACATTTATAGCAGGTCAGGACTTCCCTCATACTGATGAAAGACCCACCATTGACATCTCTACTTTGTCCTGTCCCAAGAAAATTCAGTGGGGTTGCCACCACCAAGTAATCAAAATAGTTTCAGGGCAAAAAAAAAAAAAAGAGTTACAAAAACTGATTCATCTTTGTTGTTACCACTAGTTTCAGGCGTGGTTTAGTTTTCCAGAGGTTGAGCATTGCTTCTGACTCTCTGCTTGGTAAATTGACTTCACCATACTGACCAGTATTTTGTGGGCTACGCTGTCTTTCAGAATAGAGGGATTTTACATTAGAAAAAAAAAAAACCCAAAACAAAAAACTAAAAAACAAAACAAACCAAACCACAACAAAACCCCAAACAAACAAACAAAAAAACTTACTGACTCTTGTTCAGGTCACTTTTTTCTACAAATACTGCTCAGCAATTTGACCATCTTTTCTGCTAATTATACTGTAGCACTTTCTAGTACTGCCCCATTATGTAAATAAGTTCCAGCATAACTGGATAAATGGTGCTAGTTTAACCCCAACTAAATTAATTTCTGTCAGCTTCTGGCTATTACTTTTCCTTCTCTATATGTGTGTTGAGGAATTTGGGTTATTGAGTTTTGACTGCACCCACTCATCTACCTGTGCTGTGAGTTGGCATAAAACTTACAACTATTGTATGGGCAGGCGGGATTGTTTCTTTGCCGTGACGAATTCTCACTCTGACCGCCTGGCAGTGGGTGAGCAGCTGGTATGGTCTGAAGAAGCCATAACAATTTAGCGTTGTTCGGGCAATTATTCTATCACCTGCTGACCCCACACAGGAAAGGGAATCAGGGGGAAAAAACAAGGCAAAATGGGGGTTGAAATATAAACAGATTTAATAGAATGAGATTAAATAATGATGAACATTAATAATACTCAAGAACCAGTATTGATCCCAATATAAAATAACACAAGGATTTTACTCAGCCAATTCTATCTGTAGGAAGCTGTGCACTCCCAGCAGTGGACAGCAAATGTTGGACACTGTGAGCGCTACGGCTTCAGGAGGAAGGGAAGGGCTCAGGGGTCCAGTACCAGGGCAAAAAGTTCTCTGGATCACCGCCATCAAGGGAGAGAGAGAATTCCTCAGCAAACTTTCTAATTTATATTGAATGTGATATTCATGGTATGAAATAATCCTGTTGGCCAGCTTGGGTCGAGTGCCTGGGTCTCACTCCTCCTCATACCTGAACCTGGTGAGGTTCAGAAACACTGAGACCTTGAAACCCGCATCCTGTAGCTGGCTATAAAGTAAATATTTTCCAGAATTCAGACACTAGTCTTCTAAAAGGCTGTTTTCCCAAAGCATTAGAACACACCTTACTGCAAAGTAAAATTACCGGAAAAGGAATTAATCCTGTGTCGCTCAAACCAGGACAGCAGCTGAGGGAAGGAGGGTGTTTGGGCAGTGAACGAATTGCACAATTTCCTGCATCGGCCCAAGGCTCCCTGCTGAGTGCGGATTCTCAGCTGGAAAATGAAGGGAAGATGCCCAAGAAGATTTTTAACCATCAAGGAAAATGTTGCTTTCTGGGAGCTCCCTAAAGTTTGCCCTAGTGCTGGTTTTACCCCTCTTCCTCTGTTCTAGCAACATTTTTATCGGTGAAATTCCACCGCCCCTGCTAGCACAGCAAAGGTTTGAGTCGTTTCTCGCGACAGTAGGCTGCGAACCTGTCCTGCTGCAGCCCTTCGGGCAGGCTGGCACTCTGTCTCCTTGAATAGGCGGCGCATTGGCTTTTGTCTTGAGAGAGAACAAGTTTCCTTCGCAAGAATACATCATTTTTTCCCAACATTTATCTGATGGCTCCCTCTAGAGAGAAGAACATAAATACTGACCTACTTTACAAATTGAACTTCTTGGATTTGGTCACTTCTAGTCCCAGAAGTGGGTTTGTTCCATTTGCTCCCCGTTAGATTCTTTGCCTTTTCAATACCTTCTTTCTCTCGTTTTCTAGATGAATGCTGTTAGGACGACTGCAGGAATAGAGAGTTTTTGAGTCTCATTTGCATGACAAAATGATCTCCTGTAATTGGGCACTGGGTCTGCCGAAACGCACCCAGAACTACCTCTCCCAGCAAAACAAGAGATGTAAGGCTGATGGATGAGCAGGGAAACACTCTGAGCTGAGCCAGGAGAGGTCTGGAGCTTCCCGCTGCCATGCAGAGCAGTAACAGCTCGTTTGAAAAGATGGTGGGCGAATGTTGGCCAGCGCTCATTTTTAGATAAGGAGGATCTGGTGTCAGGAGAAGGGGCACTTTATTTTTGCATGGAGTGTGAGAGAGCAATACGCGCAGGGAACAGAAGAAGGGCACAGGAACTTAACGGATTAAACAAGTTTATAGCTGCCCTTCTCCACTGGAGTCAGCGACCACCGGGTCGTTCTCTGAAAGAATAATTCCACATTCGCTCTCCGCTCCCTGAGTTAATGAAAACTAGTACTGCTCCTACTGCTATGGCTTTACAAAAATGCTTTGTTATTCCAAAAGCACAATCAGTGATTGAAGTGAAAATTGAAAGGTCTGGCCCAGGGCTGTGTCCCACCAAATAAATTGTTTACCTTGAGGTTTTCAGCACTGACTTAAGTCTGTTTACATTGAAGCCTATAGTAAAACTCCCCTCTCTGAGCCCAGGCAGGGCATGTCCAACATCCCACCTGAGTGGTGTTTAACGGGAAGGGGTGTCCCTGCTTGCATCTCGTTCCCAGTGAGTGTGGAGAAGTCACACAGCACAGAAGCTGGCGGGTGTCTTGGTGCAAATGCAAATAGTTGGTATTTGCCATTTACTCAAAAAAAAAAAAAAAGATGTATATGGAAAGGTCCTGCTATTCAAATGCAGATGACAAAAAATGTTTAGACCTTTAATCAACCACAGGTTTATTTATTTTTGCTTTTTTTTACAAAGAATAAACATGGCCCAGAAATGAAACTTAGGAGAAGAGGAAATGCAGTTTACAAAATTGTCCGATTTCTGTGACATTGACCTCCTAAAATTTTCAGCGAGGAGAGAGAAATGTTTGAGTGCCACCTGCAACACTGCAGCCAGTCCTGCTGCACTGCCGGTGGGCTGTGCCTTTCCATTAGGACACGGGGGAAATGACTCTGCACGTGGTCTGTGGCGCTACGCTCCTCTTTGTGCAAAATTCCTGAGAGCAAAAACCTTCCGACTAGGTGACTTCACGAAACGAAGAAAAATGCAAAAGCCTTCAGAATGCGAAAACCAACCGAGGTCAGAGTCATCTGAGCCTGAGAGCCAACACAAGACATGTCAGGCTGAGCGTGGCAAGGGACGGGCAGTAAGAACAGCCGCTGTGCTTGTCCTTCGCCTCCTATAAAGCAGGTGTGTGCTGAAGTCCTCAGCCTGCGCTGATCAGTAAGAATTTTCACCACCTTGTATTTCTGCTAATCTGTCACTGGACGCGCTTTTTCTCTTGCCCCTAAAATTTTAGAGGTGGCACTAAACATATTTGCTTACACGCAGGTACAAGTCATTCTGAACGGCATTAAGGCAAAGCATCTGGCCGGCTTTACAGCCACACGGCGCGTCTGCTCTTGTGGAAAAGGGCTGAAATAAAGCATCATCAGGACCATAATGCCAAAGTGTGGGAGACATGAGATTTTTTTTCTAATCGCTGTCCCATGTTTTAATTCTTCTTAAATCACAAGTGCTCTTAAACCATAGCTGGTTCTTCTACACTATGACCAAACTTTGATTAAAGAACTTTTCATACTTTTGGCTTAATTTTTAAGCTGTGACAAAAAAAACCCAAAACCAAAAACAAGCCCAAACCAAAACAGAACAGGCTATTCAAATACATCAGTACAGAATATGGACTGAAATACATGTTTTATATATATTGTGTACGTATGGTTATTTTTATGAACTATTTAAATACCAGTCATTAAACTTTTCTTCTATCCTGCAGAGCTGAGAAGAAACTTGACTTAAATACTCAAGGATGCAAATGCTTTTATTAGCTTTACAGCTACGGGATAAAGAAATGTAGTTACTAAATATGCTTTCAGCTATGCGCAGTAGCTGTATTTAAGAGTTTGAACCATGTAAAATGTTAATACTGGACTTCTAGGAAATAAACGACTGTACAAGTCTTGCTGTTGTTTTCTTTCACTGTAGTGCGAGAAGGAGTTAAGTTACTAAAATGAAGCGGTGGTTTGAATGCTGATCCAGCCTCTTCGGGAAGAGCTGCGACATCCTGATGTGTCTCAGCACTGCTTATCATGGGAAAACTTATTTCAGCCCCCGCCCCCCCCGACAGCAAAGCCTTTATTTCCAAGGAGACTGGCAATAGGCTAAGAGAAGTCTTTTCTAAATTGACACTTAATAGGATGTCTTTGAATAATGAGTAAATGCAGGTATCTTGTGGGAAACTGAATTATGCAAAGCAGACATAGCGAGTTCTCCTCTGCCCATCAGCATGGCCTTTAGCTACTAGTCACTGCAGGGAGCTCAGGAACGCCCGTGTTATATTTGCATCTAGGTCTGTTGTCCTACCACACTGGTCCGCCACCGTGTGTCAAAGAGCAGCACAGCTTGGTTGGGTTCTGTATACAGTTTGCTATCAAACACACTCAGTTCAGGAGAAAATGTGTTACCGCTATTGTTATTAATAGTCTTGGCTTTGCAGTAAATCTGAAATACGTAAGACGAAATGAATCCCACCTGACTGTCTTAGTCTGAGCTGGTTGTCTTCACCATGAGTAGAAAGATGTAGGAATGTAGGGGTTGTTTCTTAAATTAGATCCAGTAAATCACTGTGGAAAAGCCTGTTTTCTCTCTACTGATTTACACTGAGAATCCCAATGAATAATTCAAATGTCCACAGGTCAGGTAAAATGAATCCCATCCTGTGTGTCTGGAAATAAGCAGTTCCAGGCAAAATACAACCTTCTTGTCAGAAGTTGGACTTCGCCACTAAAACCTGTGCCCCCTGCTGTTCCCTTCCCCCCTCTTAATCCATTGGTAATGATAAAGCAATTCCCTTTGATCTTTCACAGAAACGGCAAGCACGTACAGCTTAGCACGTTATTTCTTTTCATGCCCAGAGTCATCCAGCCATTTCTCTGCTGAATCCAGCCCTGTCTGGGTGTGGTATGTGTTGAAACCTCCTCCTTCGTGGTGTCTTGACATAAACGGGATAATATTCAGCCCTGGCTCCATAAAGTAATGTGGAAGGCATTTGGCAGCGTTCCTAAATTCTTGCTGTTTAAACATGAGGAAGCAGATCACTTCTGCATACCAGCACTGATTTATAGAAACCGAAGGCCGTGAGGAATCCTTTCATTTAAATAAGCAGGCAACACAAGAGAGAGTTTCTGCGTTCCCAGTTATAGGTTTGAGCCCAGTCACCCTCACGCAGTGAAGGAAGCCACCAACCTGTCAAATACAGTGGTTAAGTATTGTTTAAAACATTTACTACTTCTTCCCTGATGTCTTTCATGAGGGCTACTGAAGGTACACTCCTCTGCATTTCTCTGTATGCTGAGTATCTTAAAAGCTTTTGGGTAACTTCACAAAGCCTTGGGTTTTACTGTAATGCTTCCCATTTTTGATTCCAATTCAAAGAATACAACCTTGAGACAGCAGGTGCATATTCACAATAGGAGAGACACTCAGCAGCAGGAAAAAAAAGTTGCAGGCACCACTCTCCCCCATGATAAGAACACCTGAACACAATTTATTTTTAACAGGCCTATGGCATCCTACTTCCCCTCAACAGCAGGCACACTACAGTACTGTTACTGTGTAATTAGAAGCTTTGTGATTATGCCCTGTCAGTAGTGACGCTTAAGTTCCTGGAGAAGTGGATTTAAACTTCTGGGAGAATTCTTCCAGCACCTCCATTAGCTTCTCCTCGTCCTCTGGTGGACTGTGGGTGCTTGCCAGGGGTAAGTGTGTAGGGACTGGCTGCCTGTCTGCAAAAGAAAAAATAAAAACAATCCTTATGTGTACAGCTAACCACCTCTTCTAGCCCAAAGGAGATTTTTCTGCTAGGCTCTATACTGGCCAAACATACCTCATGGTCTCGAAGCCAGGAAACTTACCTTCTGGGTATCTGTAAATAATGTGAGTTAAGCATATCTTCCAAACCAGAAATTGAACTGATTTCTTTTGTACTCTGGAACTAGAGTGATTGTCCTTTAGCATGGCATGACTTAAGAGTGAGGAGCGAGACCTCACTTGCAGATAGGGACAGTATAAAGCGAGGCCTTACTGGGGGGTTTGCACCTGCTCCCTGTAACTAGCGTAACTCCTGGAGAAAAAGACCAATAACTTGAGATGACTGCTGCAGGCAGAGGTTGCTTTTTCAGCATGAGACAGGGTTTTTCCTTGCCTCCTGGACAACATTTCTAGTGCTACACAAACTTCCCAGCTGGGACTTTGTAGTTTGGATTATATCTTAAAACGCTTTTTTTCATCCTTAAAAATAAATGGTTAAATACTAATTGCTAAAGAACTTATGCTAATTGCTCAATCACCGTAAGTAAGATGTATCCAGAGTAAAGACACCTGACCAAATTTGCTCAATTTGATGCTTTGATTGTTTTTCCACATCTCGTACTCCTCGCTCACTCAGTGTAAATATAGCTATATCACCCTCCATTCTAAGGGATCTTTCTCTCCAAAAACATGGTATCTAGAGCCTGGGAACCTTATGACAGTGCTCTCAGATGTCTATCAAGCAACTGTCAGAGCGCTGATGCAGCACTGTTAGTCTATTTTAATAGATCCAACTTCAGCGGCAGCCAGCTGAGACTAAAAGAGCGAGCTGTTGCAACACTGGGCAGCAGATTTCTCTGAAAACCTACCAGGTTTCCCAGGAGAGCAGAACTGTTTGCTCTCCTAAGAGCAAATGTTGTAACTGGCTGCACACACCACACAACCTCTGCTTATGGAAAACTGCAGAGAGAGAAACACGCAGAGGAATGTTCCTTTCTCCATCACTGAATAGGAACTGCTTCCTACCAAACTGCAGCGCTTCTAGTAGCCCGTGTTAAAGTTTGGGAAATATGTGTGAAAACCAAGTCCAGCATCATGGAGAAGATGCTTCTAGTCTTTGGAAAACAGGACTCTGCCAAATATTTTTTGTTTATTTTGGCAGATGCAAAGAATTCTCGTTGTACAAGTCATGTTCTCACTTCCCATTTATTTTACTCAGCAAAAAAAAATGCTGGCTTTGGTTTGCACTCAAAGGGAACAGAATAAAAGAGAACAGAGGAAATGGAAGGAAGGTGTGACTGATTCAGGAAATGGCCGTCTAGGACCAGAAGAGCAAGCAGGGTCTGTGGTAAAGTGCTCCTCCACACAAAGCCCTTTACTGGGGCCTGAAGAGGGCCTATACTAAGCTGTGGCTTCCAAAGGGTAATAGGAGAGAGAAATAACTGACTTCATCATTCAGCACTATTTTATAAGCATGGGACACGGAAACAGGACTTCTCTTGCAGCCTTAAGAGCTGCCATGCCAAGAGCAAAGCTCTGAAAAGTCATTAACTATAGCTAAAGAGCCAAGGCGTGTTCCCAGTTTACTAAAGCTGGGGGTAGGCAAAGGGCAAAGGCAAGAGCCTGGTGGAACTATGATCTAGAGCAAGAACAATTGAGCAGAAGCATTAGGACCAGAGGAAGGTGATAGGACTACGAAAAAGGCAAAGCCTGGTTCTACAAAGAAGACCAATGACCAGCGGGCCTGTAGGGTTTCAGCACAAACCACATGAAGACATGAAAAAGGTCTGGTTAAATACCTGTAAACCAACCCTGTGTGACTCTCTGGGAGGGGACAGAAAGGACAAAGTCAACCCAACTCCAGAAAAGTCTGAAGTTCCTGCACGCTCCGCCTAGAAATTCAGTGAGTCGGGATTTGAGTGCCACATCCAACAGAAGTACTGGGCTACTGTAAGCAATTACCCTGAGCTTTGCCTTTCTCCTACTGGAGTGACCTGCACCACCATTAAGACATCTATGCTTCCAGCTGCTCTCTGTCATTTGCCTGGGAGAAAAGAAAAGCTCTGCCCTATTTTTCCATTCCCTATGCTTACGGTGCCAAAAATTGCCATCGTCCCCAAGTCTCTGCCCAGAGTTAGAGAAAGGGGGAATTGGCAGTTTTAGCTAGCACGGAACGGTAGGAAGAAGAGCCTGTTAAAGCAAAGCCAACCCCTGGTGCTCTGTGAGAAGCACACTAGTTTCCCAACATCATAAAAGATGCTGTTTGACTTCTGTGATTTACCTTCACTTGGCACAGTCCTGCATACAGCCATTTTCATGAAAAAAAAACACAACAAACAACCTTCCCTAAAGAAATGCTTTGAACCCTTTATCAGCTCCTTTAGAGGACAAAAGCAGGAACATAACAACACGGTCTTTTTCTGGTTGCACAACGCTCACTTGAACCTTTAGTCTTGGAAAAATTCTGAGAAACACTTTATTCTTTGAACAACAATTGCCTGGTTGAGCCTTCATCCCCTTCCAGGCTAGAAGGGGACCCTACAATTCAGGCAGCTTAGTGATCTCCAATGCTACACAACGTAAGACGCTGCCACCTTACCTTGGAAGAACAAGCCGCTCGGTAACTTTGTTGCTTCAGATGATACTGCCAACCATACAACAGTATCAGCTCCCTGGGCCTCTGTGCGCAGACTATTCTTCATCTTCTGATAGAAATCTGGCATTGCCGATCTCACAGCTAGAAAGAGTAACAGGGGAGCGGTGGTTTGCAATGCAAGGCTTTTTTGATTAAAAAAAACAGGGCAGCTTAAAATTGTCATTGCGAGTGTAGGAAGAAGAGAACGCATCTCAGAATTTATGAAAGAGAACAAGTATTTCCCCATAGCTAGGAGTACGATGACCTGTGGTGGAATAGTGCTAAACTGCCAGACGATCCACCAGTTGTTTGTTTGGGTCAAATTACAGGGACAAAACTGGTAGGAGCTGAGAACAGGACCAACAAGAGGTTCCTGAGCCAATTCCATTCTAAACTGCAAAGAACTAAGACACGAGGGAAACAGAAATACCAAACCCCAGGTATTCTAACAGGATTTTTAGCTCTTATTTTCTCACCAGTTTTAGGAAACCAGTTGCAGCATTGTATTTAAAAACTGTATGGTCAACAGTACCTAAAACAACTGCATAATTCATGTTTAAACTCTGGTTTCATTTTATTTTGTCCAACAGGTGATGATTGAAGGCTCATCTCCTGCAGCTGTTTATTTTTGGGGGTTGGAGAGTCCTTGAACTTTAAGGTGGGATAACTTTATGGTTCCTTAGGTTTGAAATCGACAAAGAGTGTGCAAAAATAAATGTATTTTAAAGAAAAAGCAATACTAGGATATTTAGTCAGAAAGGGCAGTTTTCAAGCATAAAGTAGATGGGGTAAATGCTTCTGTCAACAGAAGCAAATTTGGGAAACTGTGTCCCTAGAAAAGACCTAGAGATCGGATTGCTAGTCTGCATCCCAAGCTTGGGTGTTAGGGGCTAGCAACATATTGTGGAACGCAACATGCGTACTGGATAACTGATGCTGGCCCGCCTGCCGAGACACACTCACTGAAGAACAGCTGCAGCTCAGACAAAGGGCTGTCTGGCCAAACTCGCTGCTTCTCGTTGGCAATAAATGTTTAGAGGAAGAGCAGAGGAATGGGACTTGCACAATAGTGCATGCTCCATTTTTTTATATGCCCTTGCAAACTCCCAACAGCTGCACATTGGTACTCACAGAGGGAAAAGCTCTTATCTGTGTATTTAACAGTCCCACTACAAATGTCATTTAGCTTAATGCACTACGGTTCTGCTGTGCATTTGTTCAGGGCTAGATTCATTCATTGCCCATTATTATTCTCTGGCTATACGCAGATGGCAGACACTGTGCAGAACAGAGCTACCAAGGGGGTACAAAACTAATTCAAGCACCAGTTTGGAGCCAGGAAATCACTGCACCTGTTGGAGAAATCTACCAGAAAGTCTCATGTCTCTTCGCTTTTCGACTAGGCCTGAAAAGAAAAAAAACCCTAGTCAGAGTGAGCGTCAAGCAGATGTTACCTGGAGTGTCTGCCCAGCCGGGGTGCATAACAGAGAAATGGATGTTTCTGTGAGCTTTTGCCCATTGTTCTGTCAAGACAACTTGCTGCCTCTAGGATAGAACAAAAAGAGCCAGACTAGCATCAAGTTCAATAGCCTGTCCACCAAGTTAGTTCCCAGAGACAAACTACATCAGATGTGCTGTAAATACCAGGGCATTTATGTATATACACTTGCTCATCCGGATCGGATTTATTGGATAATTTTGTCAGAGACCACCATGGTCACTGCAATCCATAACCTGGCCACAAGCTTACTTTTAAAGTGGTTACACTGCTTTTACTGACCATGTCTACTTGCTGCAGACTGTAGGTAAGAACTAAGCAGGCAGAAAGGGTCTGCCAGCTAAAGAGTTTTCCCCCTTGAGGCTTAAATCAAATCAAATGAAAGTCTAGCCATGCTCTCCGTGCAAGACGGTATGCACTCGTAATGCATCCCATCATACTCCAGAAGATTATTGGTTGTGCATCTCTGTACGGGTTGGATGCAATGGGAAAGCAACAGTGAACAACAGGCTTTTTGCAAAGCAGATGGTACAAGCCGCCTAGCAAACAAGCGCTGTGCTTTGTTTTCAAAACCATGGACTGTACCTTGTTTTGTGCATACACCATAGTTCCATCAAATGTCCCATTTCCCGACTGCAAGTCAGATATGTTTAATTTTTGAACTAGCATGCCCCCAGAAGAGACAGTTATCTGTAATCAAATGAATGAAAAGCAAATGAATGAAAAACAAAACCAGGAACTCCCCACAATCGCACTCATGCATGTAATGTGGTCTTCAGGCCATATTTTGAAGTCCCTAGGGAGCAGGCTTCCTCCGTGTATGTGTGGAGCATACCTGGACATGAGGTGGAAGAAACAGAATTTTTTTTAGAAAGCGATTTTCATTCGAAGTGGTGTTGACTCCTTCAGGGAACTTCGTGCTTCTTCCTTTTGAAAAGTAATCGGGAGAAAGAAAACAGCAGAATAGCACTATTTGTAGTTTATGTGTTAGCATTTGTAGAAGCTAATTAGAAAATAAGAGACTGTACAAAACCTGGGAAATTTCATTTGATAAAAATGTACCTGCTGTCCTATTTTACACCAAGATCTGAAAGGTTCTTTTAAGCCTGTACTCTTGTTATAGGCATTCTGCACTACGCTGCAGGAGATAACTTGCCCCAGGAAAAGTAAAAGGGGAAGTTTCCAAAGGAAGAGTTTTACTTTGATTTGCAATGAAGAGTTGAGAGTAGCAGGCAGAAGCTTTGCCTTGGAGAAGGAGGTTGTTGTTAGCAAAATCCAAGAGGATTCTAGAGATGCTTACAGCATTATAACCAATCCTGCACTGCTGGCACAATAAAAGAAATGCTGTCACAAACCAGAAGATAAGAATAGTAAAACACCACTTTTCAACAGCATCACAGACTCACCACTCTGGCATCAGCTTCTTTTTCCAGGAGGGGCAGCAAGGCAGTTGTCAGAATATATGTACCTAAAAGACAGACAGGGACCAACATTAATTTTTCTTTTTAAAAAAGCTTTCTTCTCTCCCCACCCTCTATAATGACCCAAAACCCAAGGTGTCTTTATTTCGGAAACTTGATCTGAATTTAATGATGATTTTTTTCTTTTTGCTGCTCTACCTGCAATACGCCAACTCAACTTGCAGTGATCCACATTGCTGCATACTTGGGGGTTGGACTAGATGACCTCCAGAGGTCCCTTCCAACCCTGACCATTCTATGATTCTGTGATACTTATCAAAAGGCACATCAGTTATTTTACAGACTTTTAGGTCTATTGTACCTATAGAGCAAACTGCTCACTTCATTCAGCCACGACCCTGAAGGCAAAATGACTCAGGTATGGATTTCCTTGGGGGTGAGGTGATGCCAGGGAAGAAATAGGGAACGCATTTCCCCTCCACGTGTGGCATATATACACATATCTATGTTGGGTCACAAACTAGAGAAGGAAACTGTACTTCACACTTGTATTTCTTAGGCCCTCGCATATGCACTTAAGACTCATCCATTTTTATCTTCTCACTGTGAAATCACTCAGAGTACCCCAATACTTTTGATTTGCGTTACACACAAAAACTGCCTCTTAAATCCCCAGCATGACTATTACAGAAGATAAAGAACCCTTGGGGGAAAAATACTAGTGTTGCGTGCCCAAGGCTGAGCTAAGATTACGTGGGGAAACTGAATTGTGTCCTTCCCCACTGTAACTGTGTTCATTTAGCATAGATTTGTACACATCACACAAATATATTCCATTACAGCTGTTACCATGACCAGCAAAGTTTGTTATTCAAAACATTGTTCAACCACTATTGAGTTTGATTCAGACACACCTAGTGACCTTTCACCCGCTCAAGTGCAACACAGGGATTTTTGTTTGTTTTTATCTCTTCAGAGATACCTTTAATTTTTTTCCCCTTTAAATTGCATTTAAAAAAATGTTTAATTCAAAATGAATCTAGCCCCATTTAGTCTAGTTTTTCTTTGTAGAGTATAATACTTCCCTCTCCTCTCCACAAATGGCTCTAGTTCAACAATTCTATGCCAGCGATAAACGTATTTTTTTCCATGAACTACCGAGGCCATGTTTTTCACCAGACATGAAGACTTCAGCATGTGTCTTTATAACCTCTCTTCCACAGAGGCAATGAGATCACCCAGCTAAAATACAGCATGTTTATAAATATGCTACCAAAATCAAACATGTTACATGCCTGGTGAACAAACTGTTCATTTTCCCTGTCAGTCACAGCAGTCTTCATTTTCTCTATGTAATCAGAGGGACATCCATATGCACACAATATATTTAAAACCCTGGCAAATCAAACAAAGCGAATGCACAGCAGATGAGTAAATGCAGCTTGTCTTCAGCAGAAAATGCAAGCGAAGGCAGTTGTCAGTGAATAATGAGAGCTCGTACGTCTCCCCTGATAGTGGCGGGGAGACTGAACGATGACATCATTAGGACAAGAACTACTGCCGATTGTCATGGGAGGCTGCCGCGATGTTAAAAAAAAACCCAAACCCCACTTCAGTACAAACTAAGAGCCTGGATTAAATTTTGATTTGCTATGGATTCTTCAAATGCAAAGTAACATCACGTCTTGGTTAAATACACTGCATTTCCTAAAGGCAGAACTGCAATGCACCAGCTATGAGGATGCTCGATTTCACTGTTCTGCAGATTAATTTACACTTTTAAGGGGCTTCATGTTGGTTTGTTAATTCTAAAGGGATGGGAAGATGAATGCATTAACATTGCCTCATTAACAACTGGGGTTTGTTTTGTTTTCCAGCTGGATGAGAGAAATGTTCTATGCCAAAAATCCTGCTTATAGCAACTACAGCTTGTCAGAAGTTTATGTGCTTATTTAAAACCACAAACTGGCTGCAAAGCCAGCGTCTCCTCTCTTCCTCAAGTTTATTAAGAATTCAGTAAATCCCACAGAGCCAGAGCATTCAATCTTTTTGCCCCACAAAACCACTTGCTTTGAGACAGAGCGCAAAAAGACGAGTTTTGATCCCAGCTTCCTATGGTAAGCACTAGTATCTCAAAACACACACAGATGCAACACATCAGGCACTGAGACTGAAGCATTTCATTTCTCCCACTACTAAATATTTCAACAACTACTGTCCCAGGTTTAAGTGTTAGAACGCAAACTCCTTAGTACTTTAACAAGTATACTTGGCTATTACACGTTCTTATTTGCATGGGCTGGTCTATCAGGCAAAATAGCCTGGACAAGAAATTTAGCACAGTAACAGTAGAATAGATATAAGTTATTAATAAGGTATATTGTTGGTTAGCATACATCATTATTGACTGAAACCTCCACATTTTTATTCATGTAAAAGCTGGCATGTAGTTTGATAGTTACGTTTAAACAAATAGGACTGAACAATGTGAAGTACAGCCAGTGAGGAGGCCTGGCACAGCCTTGTACCTCATGACATGCGTTTGGCCAAGCACAGCTGTATTGCAGCATGCAGTAATACAGACATGAATTTCTAAGTAAAAAGGAAAGCCGCAAATGAATGCATTGCCTGCCACAGTCCTCACAAAAACATGAATTGCATTAAAAATATAAAAACAAAAAAGGAAAATGTTCTTATTTTTAGTAAAAAATATTTTTCAAGGACAACCAAGATTGATTTGGTAGAAGAAACTACATTCCCATCTCTCCCCACTTAAGGAAATCAAGACAACATCCAAATCATATATAATATCCCTTTTGCTAATAATTTATTATTAGTATCAACGTACTGGACATCTGCCTTTCCAAAATGAATACTTCAGCATTGTAGTACATTTCCTTGACACAAAAGTCATTTTTATCTGCTAAAGGAGAAACCTCCTCCCGCAGAGCTTAGTTAAAAATAGTAAAGCATATCAAATGTGATTAATCCTCAATTATCACTGTGTTCAAACTATACAGATTTTTAGAGGTTTCTTTTTTTTTTATTGTTTAAAAAGACCAAGAGAAAACACAAAAGTGCGTGGAGGGAAAGATGATGATCAACAGTGAACACTGAAAGCATTAAGCATTAGGTATCTTGGCGAACTTGCCCCTCCTCCGAGAGGGCCTTTGGGATTCTGCCAGAAACAAAGGAAAACCTTTTTTCCCCTGAAAACAAGAACTGCCACTGCTCCTGCGTGATTCCGGACAAAGTATGTCCTTGTCTTAAGCAGATACTTGAGGCCACCACGTTTCCCAGTGCCTGTTCCCCAGCAGTTGTATCCATGACAGAAGAGGAACCGAGAGCCCTCTGGAACACATGACAACTGGGAGTAGGATGTTTCTGTCTGAACAGTTGTCCTGGACTATGGCCCATTTCTTACTCAGGTCTGAGTGCCTGTGGAAAAGAGCAGGCTATTTTGAATTATTCACACGGCAGAAACTCGAGCAGCAACCTCTCTCTCACATGCGTCTCAGACCCAGCACGCAGGGAGCTGTGAGTACACCTACAAGACAGTGCCGGACATATGGCTGTACTACCTCCATCTATGACTGTGTGACTCTTAGACATCACCTTTTCCTGCCGTTGGAAGGTATATTGTCTACGTGGCCTTAAAGCTTGACTCACACTGGTGTGAAAGTATAGGAGGGTGGAAATTGCAGTGAAACGGTACACAATGCTTCCCTTTGAAAAGAAGTATTTGCTGTGCCGCAGAGAAGTCCAGCAAGATGAATTCGGGAGCTTGCTCAGAAGTATCAGGAATGCAGAAGGCGGTGAGTAACCATCCAGTCTATCACCCCTACATACAGGATTTCATCTCGCCCTTGCTGAACTCTGCTGAGGTGAAGAGTTGACAAGAGAAACCTAGCAGACAAGCTACAGCCCTGTTCAGTGCAATGAGGTTTGACACAGTACTTGCTGTCACGTTTTCTCCAGTTAAAGAGGCTCCTGGAATTGATGCACAGTTTCTTTTAAAGATAAACATCCTTTCAACATTTGCTTTTCTTTGGAAAAATTCCTCTAAGTTTTATGTCTTGAAGCAGAGCTCACATAATAGGAAATCATGTATAATACACTGTATTAAATAAAACCTTCCTATAAGGACACAGCAACTCCACCATTACACACCATTCAACCAACTCTATCGTATGGTAGATTAGACAGTGTAGGTTGTCAGTCTCTGTGTTACACATGGTAATTCCAGTAAAAGCAACGAGCACGGCATTTAATGAGAACACAGTTTGTTCATACACACTCCCTCCCAAGTGCTGATCACATTAATGTTTAAGTTTCATTAAGTTTACTTGCTCAAAAAAAATAATAAAAAAATCACCATGCATTCCCTTGTGGCCCATTTTGTAATTGCTCTGCTTACTCTGAGATCTTCTCAATTTAGTTGAGTATCTGATAGTGTGTTGTAATTAACAACTCCTATTTTTAACCTCATACATGACATGAACCTCTCTGTCAACCTGTATAAGCAGTAATTCAGTGTTTTCACAATCACAGAGTGAAACTTTAATGATGCGAGTGTAGAAAATGAGGAACTCTTACAGAGGTAAACATCCGATTTGTACACCAGTTGTTTAAAAAAAAAAAAAAACCCTACAAAAATCAGCCTGTCTGCTTCATAAACTCCTAAATAAAATTAGGCTACCTTTTGTGTGACCTGAAGTAGAAGCTGAGGGGACTTTACGGAAGACATTATTGTTAGATTCTCCAGGAAGGTAACTCTGCATGTTCTTGCAACAGTTACTTCACCGTGGATCTCACCATCTCTACCACAGCATAACCAAAGTGAAAGCTATCCCCGCGCAAGGGACGGAAGTCTACAGAGTATTAGACACTGGATCTTTTCCCCAGAAGGCTACAAATCTTTTTGTACTAGAACATGAAAGTAACCAAAACACAGAATAGCCTTAACAGAAAATATAAACAAACACTGTGAAGGCAGATTTCCAAAATGCTGGTGTTGTAACTCAGCTTTAGCCCGCTAAAACCTGGAAGGCTCCTTAGGATTCGTGTACTTCAGATCTGGAAATCAACAGGATTTTGCATATAATAATAGCACATGAACACATACTCCTATCTGCTTTACAGATTTAAATTGACCCCAAACCCTGTACTTTAAAATTGATTTATAAAGAAAATTATGGTTTCAACAGAAGTAATATTGTAAAGCCACTACCTGTTTATAACATCAAATTAATTGATGATGCAATTATTGGAGACCCAAGTGTCTTGGTGGATTCTAGAATAGTTTTTGCTTGATGTTCTATCTGGCAATTAATGGTAAATTGTTGGTGAGGTTTTTAATCTGCTAACATTCAGATAAGGGCAGGCAGCCAGCACCGCACTCAGTGAAGTTTTCCATCTGCCTGAGCTTTGCAGTATTATTAGGAACAATGTTATTTCAACTGTGAAAAAAGTGGGAACAAAAAAAAAAAGTTTTATTCTACGGTTTTCAATGGCTCATTCATCTGGTAAAAATCAGTTAAATTGGCTTGCTTTTCTTATGTCCGAGTCTTTAAAAAAAAAAAAGAACAAACTGACATTCTTCCTTGACCTGGTTATCTTTTCAAGCCTTCAATTTATGCAGTTCCAAGTAAGACAAGTAAGAGCCATCCCTGAGTCTTCTTCCTGAGTACAAGATCAGGCATGAAGATTTTAGTGTGCTGTCTCTGAGGGCCAATTCCACCCCACTAGCAATAACTGAGAGTGCGTATGGGTAGAGCTAATGAACATAAAAGACAAAACAAAGGTTTATGTTTCCCTTGAATTACAAAGCACAGCTCAATAAGGATTCCTATGTGTCCTGGGAACCCAGGCTTCAGTACAGCTAGTGGATGTGCAATTATATTCAACCTTATCCTTTCACATAGCACCTCTCATCCCTTAGTCTCAAAGCTCTTTAGAAAGAAAATTGGTATCATAGTCTCCTTTTCATGGGCATAGTTTCCTTTTCAAGGTTGTCTTGCAAAAGACAAGGCACTGACCTTATGGTAGACTGACAGCTGCTATCCAAGTTGCCCGACTTCCCAGTAGTTCAGAACACAGTCCACCAGGCAATGCTGGCTTGCATCAACCACCAGTTAGATATAGTTTACGTGTTTTTTGTAGGGAAGAGACCAACAAATATTCATACAAGTTAGACAATTTGCCATAGATGGGCTGTACTTGTACCTTCATAGAAAAGCACCTTGTTTCCTCTGGCCCTACCTCTTCTTGCACATAGAGGAAATGTATATGGCTATATCATTAAAATGTGAGAGCACATTAGACTGAAGAAAAGATGCATACTGGGAGCATCATTTATTTATCTCTGAGTGTGTTTTAGCATCCCCTTGGCTGGTAAGTAGCAATAAAAATGTAACATATACGCCAGCTTTCCATGTCAAGCAAGAAGATGTGTTGGGTAAAAGTAAAGTGAGTCAGTCTATAAAATAAGGGAACAAGGATTGTTTCAGCTCTAAATGTCTAGTGCTTCAATAAGAACATGCTTCTGCTGTCTCTACTTGCATAACAATGCTGACAGGTTTTTTTTCCAAAATGACTGAATACTGTCAGTTTGAATAGTCTTTGATGGGAGTTTTACTAAAACAAGTACAATAAAATTAATTAAAAAAAAAAAAAGCAGCATTGACTCAGAAGCCTGCAAGTCTCATCAGAAGAAATGATTGCTTGTTGCTGCCCAGCTCCTGGATACAATCCTGAGTACAAGGCCAGCCCACAGGAGGAAACATAGGGGCAACAACACACAAACTAAAGGATACACAAATAAAATCTGCCCACCAGGATCGGCAGCTCCCCAGGAAATCAGCCCACATTACCCCAAGCCAGTCGCTCAATTTCATACTGAAGGTATGATTCAATCAGCAACGTGCCATTTCAGACTCACGTCTGACTAGAGCTCCTGCATTACAGTCTAAGCGCTCCATAGTTATTCTGCTCTCTGCACCTTCACTGAGCTCTAGCAATCAGGGCAACAATTCTTGGGGATCTAGCAGGGGAAAAAAGGTAAGATATTTCATGTGATAGCAACAACAGAATCACAAGCCACGTGGCGTTTGTGGCCAAGCCCCATTTTAAGGATGCTAGGCACCAGCGCAGATACAGCTGCCACTGTTTGCGCAAAGCAGTTTACAGTTTGAACTTGAATATTAGACCAACCATACAAAGCCTGAACTATCAACCTGCATTTTGCATCTCCATGACCTTCACCCACCTGAATATTCTGACAATACCAGAGAGGGCTCTGCACCTCCTTTTTGAGTGAGCCATCCTCGACTAGCCAGTCAGTGGTATTTCACATTAAGGGTAGGTCCAAGAAAAGATCAGGATATAAAGTATGTTTCGCAAGTCAGATTATCAATTAGAACTGAACTCTAACATTCATTATGCTTGAAAACAAACTAACAAGTCAGTCAAGAGGAAAATATTCCTAGTTTGGATTTAAAGGCTCCACAGCATTTTAGACACCTACATGAGCAATTCTACAGCTTATATAAATGTTAATCAGATATCAGATACAGAATTCTAAGACTCTGTCTTGCATTTAAAGCATGTAATAGTTCAGTCTTGCATTTTTAGATAGTTACAATTTACAAAATCCTTTTCTAGACCAGAGCTAAAATCCAGGGTAGAAACAAACAGTGAAAGAAAGATGGAAGGAACACCCTGCACGTGAAGATCTGAAAAAAAGAAATCAATATTATTCCATATTATTTCTGCAGAAATCAGGCAGTCATGATTATTGTTTCTATGCTGCTGCTGAGGGGGGCAACTCCAGATTTTCAAAACCAGGGTCTTGAGCCCATGTCACCCTTGAGGTTTTAGTCTCTCTGGGGAAAGAGGCAGAGAGAGGAATTTAGTTTGTTCTCTCAGACCACATTCGAGTTTACAGCCAACCTATATACCAGCCATATCTAATTTAGCCATATTTTCTCTCTGGGAACCTATAACCACAGATAGTTGCAGATACAGAAATAACTTCTCCAAAGTGAAGCACGCCCAAAGGTACCTAGTGCTTAGGGAAATGACTTAACGCAGCATCTACTCTGATAGGCATTTCTCCATCCAGCTTTGTCCTACTACGACTCCAGCAGATACATTTTATTACCTCATCTCTGAAGAAAAAAATTGCACTGTTGACAGCATTGGTCCTTCATGTGTGTCTGACCTGCAAGCACAGAAGCTTTCTCTTGCACAGACAGCCTCTTCCAGCTCAACCAAGTCCCACTCTGCTCTAAAAGCTCCAAAATGTAATCCTTATTGTTGCCTAGAGAGAACCAGTCTAAGCAAACCACCCAGTCCTTGTCTGAACTCTGCAGAAGTTGGACAACAGAGGATGACTTATCTGTTTTACCTTAACTGTTCAAATATGCAGTCACCTCCTTCACCTTCTTATACAGTCATGCAGCAAGTGATACACAAATGAATAAAGGAGATCTATACATAATACTCATAAAAGATAATACAGGCATCTTCCTAGTTTGCTACAATCATGATTCAGCTTCCTCTGTGCAGCTGTATCTCTAGTGAGGCTCATTTACAGCTGGGAAAGGAGAACTTGCTGCTTCTACTTGTGTGATAAAATCCAATTCAAGTGATGCACTAGTACAGTTCCTTGGCAATTAATTTTGTCAATGTTTAGAACTAAACCAAAACATGCTTTCACATTCAGACTTGTATTTGTTTCACTCTGCTTCACTCTAGAAGAAGTGCACCTTTGTGCATTGCTGGATTTTTGTTTGAAAGACCACAAGAGGGTTAAACTAATTTAAGGTGAATAAATTTCTCAAAGTAGAAGGTTCTTGTACTTCTGCAGCCAGGGGAAATTCGATGGCAAAATAAAATTAATTTTGAATTTTGGCCATGAGAAAAAAAAGAACGTTAGCAGAAGATTAATTTGAAGAAAATGAATTTGTGCCTTTATACTTGAGTCAATTGTCAGTTTAATGTAGTCAGACTTGTGGAAAAAATAAGCTGTGTGCACCATATCAGCTAAGCACAAGACATTTATACCTAAAATGCTGGTTTTCAAAAGTAAATAGGAGTAAAGGAAGCAACGCAGGAAAAAAGCTAAGAATAAAATGCAACAATGGTTTCCAGGCTACATTAGTTCTATAAATGCCCAATCTTTCTAGCCTAAGCCTCCCCCTTCCTTGTACTAGATATTGATGAACAGGAGGAAAACACAGAAACAAAGCACCACAGCTCCTCCTTAACGTGTCACTTCTGAATATATTAAAGACAGTCTTTTGAGAAAGCCACCTACCCTGCACGGACACAGGGAAAAGAGAGTGTCAGGACTGTTGGTTGATGGAAGCACACCTCTCTTTGCAAGAGGTGCAGCTTTCAGCCCTACCGATATCAGCGGCGGCAGACAGCTCTTCTCTCTACCTGCTGACTGTTTGCTCACATCTTTTCCATGGCTTTTATGGGGTTAACCTTCCACTTTGATCACCGTCTTCCTTGCTCATCCACATCTCTCCTTTCCCGCTTCATTTGCTTCCCTTAATTTGCCCCTCGTATACCTCTACCATACAGTTCGTGGGATTATGTCCCTTATATGTGGAGTGCCTAAGACTTACCCAGTACTACTCTATCACTTGACTAGATGTTGCAACTGTTTGAGAGTGTCCAAAGCACTATATAAGTCACAGTTTTCCTACACAGTGCCTCCATCATCACATCAAACGGGGCTGGTCAGGCCTACTGAAACATTTTAATGTCTTTTTAAATATCTGAACGTACTCCAAGCTCTATCTGAGCCACAGGAGCACACTTATTACAAAGAGAGTATCATTAGCAGCACTGTTTGGAACAGAGCTTCCTAGCAAATTTCAGAATCAGTTTAATTAAATCTTATCTGCATTTGTTCACTGCTGCCATGATAGATAAAGGCACTGATCTGAGAACAACTGAAAAATGGAGAAATTAAAAAATGACACTCCAAACAAGCGGTAATGTTGCTTCTTTTCCTTTCCCGCTCCTTCCCTGGTACAGCAATGGTAAAATCATTCTTTGAGCAGGAATACACACCTCACAAAACCAGCTGTAAACACACACTTCTGTAACCAAAATGAGCATCATATTCAGAACTAAGCCTTCAATACTCACCCAAAGTGTTTGTTGCAAAGTTTTTTTCAAGTCCATCTTCAGTTAATTCTCTGTTATTCACCATACATCCTGCATTGTTTATCTGTAAGACAACTCCTGTAAACAAAAATATTCTACACAAATATCTACAAACAAAACCATACATACAAGCAGCCCATGCTAGTTTGCTGTTTTCTGACCCTGCAACACAAAGCTACAAACTGTTTCAATAAACCACGCTATTCCAAATCCCACTACTTGTCACTGACCGCAAAGGTTTTTCACAAAAGAAAGGATCTTCAGAGAAACAGATCGCCACAGATGTATTACACGAAGAGCCAACAGTCCTCTTAAATACCTTGCTCCACATTTTTAAACTCTTTTCTCACAGAAAGTAATATGTAAGTTGTAGAGCAGTTGTTGTGCAACATGCAGTAGAATGGCCTGCAGGAACCCCCACCCTCACTAAATTAAATGAATTAGCTCCCAATTTGGCAGATTAGCCAGGTCAGCAAGTTGCTGCATCCTCGTTAGCCCTGAGAATAGAGCTAACCAGTAGAGGTGCTTCATACTGACTTTGTGCCCCGGTTGTTGGGACCCCAGCTTTTCTCTCTGCCTGGGAATCCTGCACAGATTCCCTACCTGACTCACGTTGCTAAAACAGTGCTGCACCATACAGCATGGATGCACTGTAAGGTAAAACCTCAGAAGTTTGCAAGCAGTGCGCAGCTAGCATATTCTCAGACACGCTTCCTTCTTTGCCTTACCTTCCAGGGGAAGCTCCAGCTTTTATTTCCCACCTCAAAAAGAGATCTGCCCCTACATACCTTCCTGTTCATTCACAGCCACTCCTCAAAAGCTATTTTCCCATTTCTAATAGAATTTCCTCATCTGGTAAGCACCAAAACAACGGCTCCAGGTGCCTCAGTTTTAGTTCAGCCCCCAGAGCAAATTTTCACTGCTCAATAAAGGGTAAAGAGTACTGAGCCCCTTACCAGTCATGCTGCTTAACTGTTTGCTATCTCCGTGGCTCTGTTTTAGACTGCTCTAACTAGACTTTCTATAAAAGTTTAATCTTTAAGAGGGACAAGCACAAAGCAAGACTAATCTGCTCTTGGGAAGAGGCATCAGTCCCTGCCACATTCTGTTTAGCAGAATACGCACAGCCTAACATGCAATCTAAAGGCCACCATATTTGTGTGGCGAGAACTTCAAAAGATGCAGCTAAAACATTGCTGCATCCCTTTATTTTCTTTTTTAATGCCGTATCTGTGTATGTGAACTGAGAATAGATAAGGGTAAATGGACCACAGAGGCTACTCCAGCAACATCTAGAGAAAATTAAGCAGAGAACTTCAGGTCAAATTGTAAAATCTAGACTAGCCATTGGACAAGTTCAGAAACTACACGCTCCAAAGACAGACACATGATTTAAGTATGCAAACTTACCAACACATTTAATTTATGTTCATTTTTGAATTTTTCAGCAAACTTCCAGATTTCCTTGGGATTAGATATATCCAGAATATGCAAGAAGATATTCTAAAGCAAAAAAAAGTAAGTTACAATCACAATGGAAAGTGAAGATACTCTGTTCACTGCTAAGGCCCGTCTAGGTAAAAAGGTAATTAAGCAGTATGAAGAAATATTATCTCCAGAACACAACTAAAACACTTATGGTTAACATGAACAACTAGGAAATCTAATTCTAGTCCTTAAAACATGTTTAGTTCTTTGGGTTAGTTGCTTCTGAGCCATAGCTTTTTAATGCCAAATTTATTAAAAGAGAGAGCTACTTAGATAAATATATGGGACAGACAGTCAGGCATAGCAGAGAACAAAAAAACATCGCAAAGCTTGCAAAACTTCTGTTTAAATAATTTGCACAGTAGCTTCCTCTTTAGCTGAAAGCAACTTTCCAAAGCAATGCTCAAGGTCACAGCACTAGAGAATAATTTAGGTTGGAAGGAACCACTGGAGGCTGCTTGGTCCCATTGCTATCTTAAGGCAGGTAACTGAGATCAGGTTGTCCAGGGAAGTTTTATTTCCTAAGATGGAGATTCACCAGCCTCTCTGAGCAGCCTGCTCCAGTGTTTGACCAACCTCACGGTGAAAAAAAAATATCCTACTATATAGTCAGAATTTTACGCTGTTACAATCTATGTCTGTTGTCTCTTGTCCTTTCACTGCAGACCTCCAAGAGGAGCATGGCACTGCCTTCCCTCCCCCCTCCCATCACGTGGCTGTAGACTACAATAAGACCTATCTCAGCCTTCTCTTCTTAACACTGAGCAAAATCAGCCCTCTCGGCCTCTCCTTGCACATCACAAGTCCCATCTCCCTAGCCACCTCGGCAGCCCTCCACTGGTCTCATTCCAGGATATCAATGACTTGCTTGTCCTGGGGAGCCCAAAACTGGGTGCAGGACTCCTGCTGTGGTCTAACAAAGGCTCAATAGAGAGGAAGAGGCACCTCCCTCAGCCTGCTGGCTACACTTGTGTTCATACAGCCTGGGATGTGGTTGATCTTCCTTGCCCGAGGGCATACTGCTCACTCAGGGACAGCTTGCCACCTCTAGGTCCTTTTCTGCAAAGCTCCTTTCCAGCCAGCTCGTCCCAGCCTGTACTGCTCCATGGGGTTACTCCATTCCAGGGCAGGATTGTGCATCTGTGCTTGGTGAACTTCATGAGGTTTATGTCAGCCCACTTTCTCACCTGTTAAATCCCTCAGAATAGCAGCCCTGCTCTTCAGTTCCTCCATTCAACATCATCTGCAATCTGACAAAGATTGCACTTCGCTCCATCGTCCAAGTTGTTGAAAGAGACATTAAACAGTTTTTGCTCCTTTGTTGACTCATGGGGGGTGCTACTATAAAATGGCTAACAGATCAGCTTTGTACTATTGATTGCTACTTTCTGAGCCAAATGTTCCAGACAGTTTTCCACCCAGCTTGTCACCCACCAGTTCAAACCACATCTCTCCAAACTGGCTTCAAGGATACTATGGCAGACCATATAAAAGGTCTTGGCAAAGTTAAGGAAAGTGGCAAGCACTGCTCTCCTCTCATCCATATGCAGAGTCATCTCACGAAAGGCAGCAATCAGGATGGTCAGGCCAGTTTTGCCCTTGATAAATCCACAGTTTTTTTCTTAATCACCTTCCTGTCTTTCATAGTTTCTGTGAGGATTTGCTCCGTAGTTTTCCTTGGGAGCAAGGTGAGACTGACCAGCCAGTAGTTCCAAATCCTCCTTGCCTTTTTTGAAGATAAGTGGTTTGCCTTTTTCCAGAAGATCATAGAATCATAGATGGTTTATGTTGGAAGGGACCTTGAAGATCATATAGTTCTGATCCCAATGCCATGGGCAGGGACACCTCCTACTAGATCAGGTTGCTCAAAGTCCCATCCAGCCTGGCCTTGAACACTTCCAGGGACAGGGCTTCAACAACTTCTCTAGGCAATTTGTTCCAGTGCCTCCCCACCCTCACAGTGAAAAATGTCTTCCTAATGTTTGATCTAAACCTGCCCTCTTCTAGTTTAAAGCCATTCCCCCTCATCCTGTCACTACATACCCTAGTAAAAAGTCCTTCCCCAGCTCTCCTGTAGGCCCCCTTTAGGTACTGGAAGGCAGCAATAAGACCTCCCTGGAGCCTTCTCTTCTCCAGGCTGAACAACCCCAACTCTCAGCCTCTCTTCATAGGAGAGGTGCTTCAGCCCTCAGATCATCTTCGTAGCCCTCCTCTGGACCCACTCCAACAGGTCCATATCCTTCCTTTGTTGGGGCTCCAGAGCTGAACATAGTATTCCAGGCGGGGTCTCACGAGAGTAGAGTAGAGGGGCAGAATCACCTCCCTCGACCTGCTGGCCACGCTTCTTTTGATGCACACCAGGATGCAGTTGGCTTTCTGGGCTGCAAGTGCACATTGCCAGCTCATGTTGAGCTTCTCATCAACTAACATCCCCACGTACCTCTCCTCAGGGCTGCTCTCAAGCCATTCTCCACTCAGCCTGTATTTGTGCATGGGATTGCCCCGGCCCTGTGCAGGACCTCGCACTTGACCTTGTTGAACTTCATGAGGTTTGCAGAGGCCGACCTCTCAAGCCTGTCCAGGTCTCTCGGGATGTCATTCCTTACCTCCAGCATGTCAACTGCTCCACACTTTGGTATTGTTGACAAACTTGCTGAGGGTGCACTCAATCCCATCATCCATGTTGCCAACAAAGATGTTTATAGTACCAGTCCCAGTACTGACCCATGAGGAACACCACTTGTCACTGCTCACCACTTGGACATTGAGCCACTGATTACAAGAAGATGAACCAGCTTTCCCAAGGCCTTTTGCTTTCCATGGCTGTCTCCCATGGGATCCTGCCAACCAGGTCCATAAAAAAGACAAAATTTGCTTTCCTAAAACCAAAGATTGTAACTCTACTACTCATCCTTGTCACTTGTCTCAATCTTAAATTCCACAATCTCATGTCCACTTTCACCAAGGCAGTGGTGAAAGTCATTCAAGACTTCTATTTATAGCAGGTCCAGCAGAGATCACCCCTAGCTGGCTTGTCCAACACTCACATCAAAAAATTGTCCTCGATGCTCTCCAGAAATCTCCTAGATTCTTTACGCCCTGCCCTGTTGCCAGCGGGTATCCCGGTGGTTCAAGTGCTCCATGAGTACCAGGACCTGGGATCATGAGGCTTCCCTAGCCCTCTAAAAAAGGCTCCATCTACTTCCTCTACTTCATCTGGCAGTCTGTAGCAGACACCCACCATGACATCATCTACACTGATCTGACCTCTGTGCCCTATCTGTAAGCTCTCAACTGGCTCGTTACCCATTTCAGAGCAAAGCTCCATGCATTCAAGCTACTCTTTTGCATAGAGCACAACTCCTCCTCCTTGTCGTCACAGCTTGCACTTCTAAAAGGGCCTGTATACATCCATTCCAGCGCTCTAGTCATGCCAACCATATCTCTCTAATCCCAGTCAGATCTCTGCAACCATGCATGGATTCCTGTTTGTTTCCTATGGTATGTGTATTAATTTACAGGCATCTGAGATGCGCTCCAGTCGTGTTGCTTTCACATGAAAACTGTGAGAGCCTCCTCCATTTCGCTGTCCCCTAGACACATACTCTCCTCTTCTGGGCTTGGTCTCCATCCCTCAATGAAACCAGTTTAAAGCCCTCCTCATTATCTTAGCAAACCTGTTGGCAACGATACTCTTGCTTCAGTTTGTCATTCCTACTCAGCAATGCTCATTTCTCAGAGAAGGTCAAAGAGGTCGTAAAGTCCAAAGACAAAGTAACAAAGACCAAAGTGACACCAGCTGCACATTCAGGTGTTGACCTACAGGGTGCATATGCTCTTACCCAAGCCCTTCCCTTTCACTGGAAGAACTCTACTCTTCTCATTCACTGGAGAGCACTACTTGGGCCTCCATGCCCTTCACCCTCTATAGGCACTCTTGATGAACTCAAGGTCACCCCTCACAATGTCATGGGTGCCCATGGGGCTGGGCAACAAAAGGTATTAGTCCAACATCCAGATGAGCCTCAGCAGACTCTCCACAATACCCTAGATCCGAGTCCTCAGCAAGTGACAAACCTCTCAAGACATCAAGCCAAGACTGCAGATGGGTGCCTCCATCCCCCACAGGAGGGAGCCTCCAGCCATTTTCACCCATCACTTCCTCCCAGTGCCAACAATGGTTCAGGCTCATCTGGCTCCAACACCTCCCCTGACAGAGCTTGTTCTTCCTCACTTGTTACCATGGCACTATACCTATCCTATAAATGCACATCTGTAGACGGAGAACAAGCCCGCCTTCTGTTGCCAGCAGTCACAAGCCTCCATTCCTCCCAATCTTAGGAGTCTCTATCTACCACTTATTCGAACCTAGCTTCTAGCTGTCCCTCCTTCCATGCAATGTGGGGTTTGTGCTCTTCTACCCTCTGCAAAGACCCTGTCAATCTCTTGTTTCTGTTCCCTACAGTTATGCAGCCAGCTCATCTCCTGCAGTCGCTTCACCTGGCAGCCCAGCACCTTGACCACAGCAGGACCCAACACATGAGGCCACCATCAAGCTCTGCCCCAGACTCAGGGAAAAGTACCGATCATTCCCTGCAGACCGACACGGGCCACATCATTCCTCTGGAGCTCTGTCTGGGCCAGCCTCCCATGTGCCAGGCACAGTCGCTCCAACCAGGGCAGGAGAGCACACTTTCAGGTGCATCACTGCACCCACTCCAGCTGCCTCAGAGTGTCGGGTGCCTTCTGCATTCCCTTTCATGCTAACTTTTGCATTAACTGCTAAGTTCTTGTTAGCCAGCCCATGTCACAACAGTCTTGCAATGTTTTGAAATACTGCAGCCAGGGATGCGGATGGCATAGAATAAAGAAAGGAAAAGCTTGACAGAGAGCAAAGTTATAATTTTCTAAACCACCAAAGCTAGAAATATCTCTCTCCAAAACATCAAAAACCTTTTACTGTTTGTTACAGGCAAGTCTCTTGCTTTTTGCAAATTTGTGTTCTACCTAGCACAAGCATAGTGGCACTTATCAGCATACAAAAGGCATGTGAACTCCTACTCTTCTCCTAGACAGCACTTACTCTCAAAAACATACCACAGATAGTCTTATTACATATCCCAGGAAAAGGCAGTTCTAAAATAATTATGCAGAGGATGTGTTGTCATGCAAAACAACAAATAATCATTAAAAGACCTCCTCTCTTTCAAAGCTGTTTTTTTAAAACACTCATTATACAAGCAAATGAGGTAAGTGAAGAAGCTGAGAAAATAATAAAGCATTATTCCCTGCCTATAATTCTGCTTCCCTACAGATAAAAACCACATTACTTTTTCTCTCTAGCCACTGGATTTCAGCTCCTTAGTTGACTTAGGTCAGAATTTTCTCATCCTAATGTTAATTTCTGACCAAAAACTTGACACTGCTGTACTGTTTCTAACTGGATACCTCTCTAAAAGCTTTCTACTATTAAAGCTACTACCATTATCTACTGGAACAGAAGAGCTGAAGTTTTTGGGGCAGATGTTCAATATTACAAGCGATTTCAGAGACTGAAAAGGATCTAAATCAACACTTATCTGCTGAAGACTGTCACATTGGATCAGAGAAAGGACCCAGAGGCCTGTTCTCTATAAAAGTCCTCGACGGTGGCAAACTCATTTTCGAAGTGAGACCTAATCTCCGTGACTAGATCTACTTTAACAGATTAGGGAAACTTCCCAGTTCCCAGGTCTAGGTGCAGGTGCGTGCCAAATAATAACTCCATGTCAACAATGAACTCCAGCATGTGTTGCTGTGGAATATGGAAAAAAAATCTTTGGCATATACTACAACAGGATCTCTCTCTAGATGATCAGGAAGAGCAAGTTAAGGCTGGATACAGCTTGTCACGTTGTAGATAAAGCATTTTATTATCTCCCTGGATTGCTTCTGAATAAGTACTTATAAAGAAGGATGTTCTTGTGGACTCCTTATTAGAATGACTCTTCCCAGTGCAGTTACATGTCCCAGAGGGCCTCTTGTACAGTTCATCTAACACTTCACTGAATGCTGCTTTCTATACAAGTGCCCTGTCCCCAGGGTCACAAACAAGTTCTGAAGTGCCGTCATATTCTGAGAAACTACAGGTTTGATGCCTACCAAAAAGTGGGAATGCAGCAATCGTGCTGCTTTTAGAGGACGAATATTATTTGCCTTGAGTTTTGTTTCACCAAATGAAAGAAAACAGAACAGAAAGGAACCTTCAGAGGTCATCAAACTCACCCCTCTTCCCGGGCTGTCTGACTGCAGTTAGAAAAGGAGGTAACGCAGATAATCACCAGTTTTACTATAGCCATGGGATTACAGAGTTATAGACAGCTGGAAAGTATTTATTTCTATATAAGGACTGATCTAATTCACCTCCATTAAGGAACTGAAGTGTAATGCTAGTTGTGTCACACTAGGGAGCTGAAACCAAAGACCAGAAATTTTGTCAATATGGTATCTGTAACCATAAAAAGTCTTCAGAATTTTCGATCCACGTTAAAAACTACTACTGGAATCAAAATACTGCATTCAGGAGCCAAGTCACTATTTAAAATGAAGGTAGCTCTCCATCCATGTTGTGCGTTAACCCTGGTATGCAGGTAAGCCCCACACAGCCACTTGCTCACTTCCCTCCCACTGGGATGGAGGGCCGAAATGGAAGGGTAAAACAGACAAAACTTGGGAGTTGAGATAAAGACAGTTTAATAAGTGAAGCAGAGCTGTGTGTGCAAACAAAGCAAATTAAGGAATTCATTTACTACTTCCCATTGTCAGGCAGGTGTTTAGCAATCCCCAGGAAAGCAGGGCTTCATTGCATTCAACAGTGGTGTGGAAAGCCAAACACCATAACTGCGAATGTCCCCATGTCCCTGCTTCCTCCTTCCCCCAGCTTTTATTGCTGAGCACATCATCATGTGTTATGGGATACTCCTTTGATCAGCTGGTATCACCTGTGCCAGTATGTCCCCTCTCAACTTCTTGTGTACCCCCAGCCTGCTCGCTGGTGGAGCAGGGTGAGAACCAGAAAAGGCTGTGCGAGCACTGTTCAGCAACAACTAAAACGTGGGTTGTCAACACTGGTTTGGTCGCAAATCCAAGACATAGCACCATAGGAGCTGCTATGAAGAAAATTAACTCTATCCCAGCCAAAGCCAGTACACGGAGATAGAAAGACAATGACTGTACTTCTCCAGAAGCACAGCCTCTTGAATAATTAGCAAAAGCAACAGTGACAGCTACAGGGCTGTACGGTAGAGTGATACATGCAGAAGCAAATAGAATCTGTAACAGAAGGGAGGAGGTAAGGAAGAGATATTCTAAGAAAAGGAGATGGAAAAGTCTGTAGAGCATGGAACTAGGACCACACACAGGACTTCACAGAGCAGCCAACCTTAGCAAATCAAGAGCATGTTATTCAGACACATAAAACCTTCAACTCCAATGCCGTAAACTCATAAATGTTATTGCAAGAGTGTTGGCAATGCATTAATTTTTAAAAGTCTCAGCCACATAGTTAGGAATAGTAAGCAGGGCATCACAAAACATATGGACAAGCAGCATTAAATAAAACAACATGTTTCTGGTGATGTTATAATCACAGAAAACATCACCTAGTGAAATTAAAACACTTCATATGGATGATAAACTACTAGATGTTTCCATGTCCGTATCAAAATACTATTAAAAACACAACAGCAAAATGACAAAACAGAGTATCTCAAGGCCTCTGAGGTCTTTAATACTAACAATCTTCCTAAGAGTAAGCAAAAGACTGAAAAACAACTCACCGGATTGCCTGTTTCTGTCACTATTTCTCCTTTGGCGACCTCAGCCCGTTCCTTATTTCGGCAAACCAGATGAACCGTGCCACCTGGTGGATTTTGACAAGAAACACATTTGGTAATTAATTACTAACTGTGTTTGGGGGAGGAACCAGCAAAGAAGGAGGGCCAGGAAGTGATGTGCAATTTGCAGTTCTTGTTTGGGGTTAGTTTTTGATACAATCTGAATGAAACAAAAAACCCTTTTGTGATTGGATTCCAGTTTGTGGGACATCTATAGCGTGCTAGTAGCGGTGGCAACACTGGTCAGATGGTCACTGAAATATCACAAGAGCTTCCCAGCGGGCAGAACGTTCCTGAGCTGTGCACAACCAACAGTCCCACTTCTCTGCTGCCGAGAGCTAAGCTTTTCATTAATC
>NW_009647769.1:1118859-1122820 GCF_000708025.1 Charadrius vociferus | reverse complement strand
CCTGCTGAAGCTCAGGCCTGTGGAGCTCTCAGGGCTCCCGTGACAATTGCTGATGAGCTGTGAGCTGGTTAGGGCCGTGGCACCCCATAGCAGTCCCAGGTCCACCAGCTTTGGGCCGCTCCATTGGTCAACTTTCCCCCAAAAGGCACTAACCCAGCAGTCCCATCAGGCAGACCGGACACACCAAGAATCCCAACAGGATCTGTCAAAGGACTGAGGTACAGAACCTTCAAACAAAAGGTTAAGGACAGAAAAAGCAGATGTAATAAGGAGGCTGGAAGATTTCTGTTTGGCTGTGGTCCCTATGAAGGCAGACAGGAGGGATAAAGTATCGAGCTGTAATAGGGTCCTCTTGCAAGGCTGGAGAACACCACTGCACTCTAAGTATTGTCCACCCAAATAATTTCCTGTCAAGTTTGCACATCATGTTTAGTGTTGATAAAATACCAGAGCTACACTGGCAATTGAAGCTAAGGCATCTGTATTGGAAATGCTTCTTTTGACACATGCCTTAGAAAGATGAAAAAAGGCCTTGAGCAACAAAAGTGAGTGTAATTGCTCTGTGAAAAGGAAACAAAAATGCCAGATATCAGAATTCTTCTCAGCATTGGGAGATATGACAAGGAGCATGGCCACAAATTGCAGCTTGGGACGCTCAGGTCAGACATTAAGAAAACAGTTTTCACTGGTTTTCTTCTAAATACATCAGGCTGTCCCAAGGGCTGCATAATTTCCATCCTTGCAGGTTTCAAGATCCAGTGAGACATAGAAATGACTGATTTGATCTAGCGTTGGCAACACTCCTCCTTCAAGTGGGATGCTGGACAAGATGACCTCTAGAGGTCCTTCCAAACAACTTTTCTATGGAAAGAATACACAGGGCAAGGCTCCTCTCAAAGGCCTCAGTATTTATTGTGACCTCATAGCTTAGTGACATTAAAGAGAGCCTTCAAAAACAGGTCTAAAGTACAGGTAGGTATAATTCATTTTTATGCTTTGTATTTGTGTCATTATGTATTTGTGATCATTACTAGTAACGTGTTAGTCTCAGCCACACTCTTTATTTTTACCTATTGTTAAAGGTGTTTTAGGGGTTACTAGCAGTCCACCATTAGCAGGCTCAAGCAATGTAATCCCAAAGGCGTGAGAATAGAAACAATGGTGCCCAGAACCCAAATGCAAGACACCAAGCCTACCCTAGGGACAGAGCAGCCACACACTGCACAGCCTAGTGTGGGGTCTGACAATGAAATTTTCTGTCTACGAGAGATGTTTTTCCACTAACCACCACTACAGCAAGTATACTTGTCATGCAGCTGATGCAGGCAACAAGCCTCAAGGGGTTCTGAAAATTTCTAACAGGGTGCGATTCCTCTACTGCACTGCCAGAGTTGGGTGGGTTACTTTTACCAAGCCCACAACCACAGTGGGGAAACGCCTGAATTTGGGATAATCACACAAAGGACACTAACCAATGTTTAACAAAAGTTTCATTTTCAGTTTGTGTTACACACACACCATGCATGGAAGGAACTGTGCACAGACAGGCACTGAATATATACAGATCAGAATGAAAGACAGTCTTTGCTCCAGAGAAAGCAGATTTCATGGGTGAGAGAAAAGACAATCAGAAGGGACAGTGTCCAAGGCTCATCTCTGGACATTCTTACAGTGATTGCAGGCTTCACTGCAAAAGAGGGCTTTAATTACAGATCTTAAGGCAGTTAAGGAGGTGCATTTGCAGTTGTTTAAGGAGCTCTTCCCAAAGCACAGGGGACAGCACAAGTAATGTGTACAGGTACAAACTAAACACATGGAAGAAGTAGCTGGCCATCAAGATGACCGGGAACTTTATCATAGTCTACAGTGGAAAACATTCGATAAAAATACAGGTGGGTTTTAAGGGCTTTGAATATGAACTTTTTTCTTGCTATTAAGAACAGAGGGAAGTTTTGGGGTGACCTATTGGCTAGGAAAGGGATTTAAATATATAGTTTCCATGGTAAAGATTGAAATTATTTGAACTTAAACAACACATGGGAATTGTCAGAGTGGTTTGGAGAAGACTGCATCAAACTGGAAGTGCAGTTGACAAGACATACAGGAAAGGCCAAACATACCCGTAAGACACCAATTCAGAGACAAGCTGAACTCAGGCTAAAGAAATTGTCATCAAGACTGTCATTATTTACAGAGATGTGACGTGCTTGAAGGTAAAGCCAATGTAGATTGGTTATTCTTTTGCTGACTCTGAATTCCGTATTTTCTTGTCATGGTGTACTTGAAGAGATTCAACTAGAAGCCAGAGCCCCAACAGCTGATACTGAGTTTCAGAGTGACATGTGCAAGGATCAGGAAGACACTGTTAAGTCATTTTTACTTCATATGCACAGAAACACCCACACAAGGTATCAGACAAGCAGCCTGTGCCCAAGGTTGTTCTTTGGGCTCCAAATACTAGACATGATGACCAAATCCTATGCAGATCCAGTCAGCTTGACAGCTTGCAAAATCTGGCAGACATATCCATTTGTGAGCGAAACAGTCACCAGACAAGGCAATACTTACATAAGGCTATTATACATAATGATAGTAGTGGGAACCTGAAATCAATCACATACTGGCACTGATGGGGATCTTTAACCCAAAGACTCTTTGATGCTAATAATTTTGAATCAGTTTAATTTAACTGAGTCGCCACTTTCGTTCATAACATAGTTATGAAACCTAAGCAGGCAAAGAGAGAGCAAAGAGCCTCAAGCTCCTCCCTTTTATCGTACATGCCAAAAGTCTTATCACTCTTGCACAACAGGAATTATTTTGCCAACTCTGAAAGGGATTAGGTTTATCCTTCAACAGTAGCTAGTTCCAGTTTATATCATCTCATTGCTTACAGAGAGCAACAGAAAAAATGGTTGCATGTAATCAGTTAAAGGGCACTGGTTATTATTGTGCTTATTAAGACCAAGCACAACTATTTTACTTCTTTTATACTCTCCTGTCTCAGTTTAGCAGAGCCAATAGTTTTCTTTCATCATATGATACAGTTGCAAGTTCTTCAACAAAGTTCAGGTTCAGCCATGCTGCTACTTGTACCAAATCAGCCTTAAACAGACCTTGATCTGTCACTAACATCCTCAGATGCCACTATAGCACGGACAGTTTTGGTAAACATGTGCTTGAGAAACGCTTTGCAGATCTTCTCCGCTAATTTTGTTTCATTATTGCAGTTTTCACAGCACTGACTATGCTTAAACCTCTAACCCACACTAACAGGTCTGTAAACAACACGCCTGACCCCTCGTCCCCGGGAGCTGTACCTTTGCGTTTGTGCTGGAAGGCCAAACCTGCTTCCTTCCATCTTCTCCATATCATAGAATCATAGGATGGTTTAGGTTGGAAAGGACCTTGAAGATCATTGAGTTCCAACCCTCCTGCCATGGGCAGGGACACTTCCCACTAGACCAGGTTGCCCAACGCCATGTCCAGCCTGGCCTTGAACACCCTCATTCCTCCTTGAGACCCCTCCTCAGGTCTCTTCATCAGGGCCCGGCTCACCTCTCCTGGCTATCTCCGTGGCTGTGGCTTTGCCAATGCCACTGTTCGCGCCAGTCACCAGAAAGGATCTTCCAGCCACGTTCACCTCCACATCAGCTGGATTGAAGTGCTTGGAAGCAGACTCATAGCCGCTCCTAATTAATCAGAGACACCTGTGAGAAACTAGAAGAGAGCACCTCCAAAAAAAACTCAAACAACCCAGGGGAGGGTTAAAAAACGCTCTCCCCTCACGGCTCAGTGTACCCCCCTCTCCCCATTACTCTCCATACTCGTGGGACAGGCCACCTACAGCGCCAGTGACACTGCAACGAGTGATGCAGCAACAACTCGAGGCGTTTGCCCGCCACAAGCCACTCTGCCCAAACTTCTGTCACTCGGGAGGTGGCCCTGTGGCTACCCCACA
>NW_009647769.1:1106120-1118556 GCF_000708025.1 Charadrius vociferus | reverse complement strand
GCCGTTAGGTAAGGGCCGAAGGGCGGCCCTGCCCCGCCCGCCGCCATTACGGGCAGCCCGCACGATGGGGAGAGGGGTGCGAGGGAGGGTAGTGTGTGTCTGTGGGGGAGAGTTGTGCCTCCCCCCTCCTCCTCCCTAGCAGCGGTTTGTGGTTGTTTTGTTGCGTTTTTTGTTTTTTTTTTTTCTTTTCCTTTCCTCAAGGAAAGGGAGCTGCTTTTAGCCACCCAGCTGGGGTGTCTCCAGCCAGCTAGGGTGTTGTGGTGGTTGCTGGGGTTAGCCCCCTACCACTCCGGGGGCTGCTGCCAAGACCTGGCTGTGGCAGTGAGTGCCATGTTGCCTTGTGAAAGCTGTGGCAGGAGAAGGAAGAAGAGTTTTCTGGGGTACCCACTCGGACAAATGCTGTTGTCAGCTGAGCCGGGGCTGGAAGAGGGATGTTGGATTTTGGGAATGAGGGGTTGTGCTATAGACCTGGGCCTGCTTCCTCTGCTGCCTCTGCTCTGGAAAGCTGCTTTGTTGCAGAAATGTAACCACTGTTGTGCCACACCAAGTAGTGTTTTATGTAACAAACCCATGAAAGGACAGGCTGAGAGAGCTGGGGTTGCTCAGCCTGGAGAAGAGAAGGCTCTGGGGAGAACTTATGGCAGCCTTCCAGGACCTCCAGGGGGCCTACAGGAAAGCTGAACTTTTTACAAGGGCATGTAGTGATAGGATGAGGGGGAATGGCTTCAAACTGGAAGAGGGCAGGTTTAGAATAGATATTAGGAAAAAAAATTTTCGCTCTGAGGGTGGTGAGGCCCCATCCCTGGAGGTGTTCAAGGCCAGGCTGGATGGGGCTTTGAGCAACCTGGTGTAGTGGGAGGTGGCCCTGCCTATGGCAGGGGGGGGGGACTCGATGATCTTCAAGATCCCTTCCAAAGTAAACCATTCTATGAAATTCCCGACTCCTCCTAATGTGGTAAAGTATACCAGTAGGAAAGGGTATGCAAGTGGCAGTAGAGGGGGAATGAAATTTAAAATGTGTTTTCAGTTCCTCTGGTATGTGCATTGGAGCTATGAAGCCCAAGAGAATCACTGGGAGTTGTACATCTGGACAGCCCATGTTAGCCATAAGGAAGTTGTCATTATAGGTATAATTATGTTTTAAAGCACATTAAAGAACTATGCACATACAAAGTTCAGTGTGCAACCTGGGTAAATTCATGTATTTTATGTGGTACGCAGGGCCACATGCAGAGAAGCTACTTTGTGAAGCCTATCTAAGAATTCAAGAGCTTGTTACCCGGTTTCAATAGCAGAGATAGGGAAGGAATGGGAATCTTCTGTCTTTTTTGACCCTGTATGGTGGCCTTATAATCCTTTTTCTAAATCTCTTCACTCTGGCAAACGCCTCATACTCAAGTCTTCCACTTTCTCAGCACGTTGTGCAAGTACTAGGCTCTCACACAAAAGGTACTTCCCACCATGAAGTTAAAATTTTTGAACTCGGCACTGTCCGCTTGTACAAGGTATTGTGTGTGAAATAAGAGTTTATAGAGGGTGAAAAGACACATTTTCACAGTGATATTTTCTTCCCTACAGAGACATCCAGCTAAATGTCATACCTTTGCACCAAATCTGAAAATGGTTGTTCTCATTAAAACAGTTGAAAGAATCTATTTAAAGCCAGCAGCCTGAGTCAGTTTTAACTGATTTTGTTCTTGGACATGGCTAGGAGTTTTTGACTGAAGTGTTCCTAAACAATTCATCCTGATTCTAATGCTCAAAATGGAGACTTCTGGCCCAGAAAGGAACAGCTTGGCAATAGTCTGAGTGGCAGAATGTTATTCCCTACAATGGAAAATGAATGGCAGCCTGAACTACAGATACGTACTATGATGGCTTTAAGTATGTAATTGTGAGCTATATGGAAATAGTTTTGTGATCATCACCTACAACGTGCAATTAGCAACCAAAACTGTACAGCATAGACTGCTGTAATGATGTTAGAAAATCACACTCGCTGTGAACAGAGCAGATGTTAGGCTTGTGCGAGTCCTGCATACAGGCTGAGATAATGTCCCCCCCTTCCTACTTTCAGTCCCTTGCCCTGCCCTTCAGCTTCTCCCTTTCCCTCACAGCCTGTGTGAGTCTGCCTGGTTTCTTGCCTTGAACTCTGGCTCAGGGCAAATACACAGCAGGGGAACACTGGAGAATCATTTGGGCATGCCTGCTGTTATGCATATCCAGCAGCGCTGCCCCACGTGTTTGTGCTAGTTAGAGAATGTCTCACCTTGGGCATTGTAACCCCCAGTGCATCTTGGTGTGCTGTTAGGAGAACAATAATGTTCCACGATTGCTTATGCCGCAGAATTGGCTGCATTCTTTGTAGGAAATATGGCTTCAGTTTCAAAAACATTAGCAAACCCCAAACAAAACAAAACCCCTGTGGAAGTTCCTGTGAATAAATGCAATAAGGCAGGTTGAGCTTTATTCCCTTGTCATTTCTTTGTTTACCCTGTTTATTTCTTAAGCACTGGGACTATGGCTTAGTACAAGCAAAACTGGATGATGGCTGTGATGTGTTGTGTTTGTAGTTTCAGCCTGTGTTCTCATAAATTGGGGGGTACACCCCCGCAGTCTGCTGACCTCTGAAAGTAAATGGGGTGTATGCACATACACAGAATTCCTTGCAGGCTAAAGGCTGTAATCAGCAAGATGCTGGATGGTGCAGCTCTGAGGTACTAAGCAATGTGAATATGCATGGCAGAAGCTGTCCATGAGTCAAACACAAAAATATATTATGGCAGCCAGACAGTGGGAGCAGCTCATAATATTCAGGGGTTTAAGCAGTAATGGGCAATTACAGCGTATTACTCTTATTAACGTTAAAGAAGATAAGATTGATAGGAAAACATTTGCATATAGGGTTGGGAACCAGTGTCACCCTGGTACACACACAAAATTATCTGAGGATATTACATAAATACTGTAGTACCACTACTGTGATGTTAGCCATACCCTTCTAACAAAAGCCATTTACTGGAGATTTTGTAAATGCCGAGAAATGATGCCCTTGCCAGAGTGCAGCAATCCCTGAGCACACTCAGCTGGGAGATTTCTGCTTAAAAACACTTGCCTTTTCCATAGTGAGCCCCTAAGCTTGCATCCAGAAGGGAGTCATCACAGCACGGTGTTGACACATCCATGCATAAATATTTGAGCCATGAAATCTCTCTGTCTGAACAGCTTCACATCAGAAGCGAGCTGTCACAGGCTGTCCTAACACCTAGGTGTTTTCTGCTACTTCATTTCACCCCCTGTGATGTTTTGCTTTTGTATCGTTGTTCCAGAGGCAGGAGATTGTAGAGACTATGTGAGTGCTCTCTACTAACCCAGCCATCACAGTAATAAGGCAGTATGGGTTGTGTGCAGGAGAAAGGTAAGACATAGTTCTGTCAAGAGTTAGCTGGTGCTAATGAAGGACCTGCCTCGCAGTACTCTCAAGGGCAAAATTTCTTCCCGCATCAAGAGTTTTGGCTGCTTGTTGCCTTTTGCACTGAATTCTAGGTTGGTACGCCTTGTTAGCTGAATTAGAGAGCTTTGGAAATTTGGAAAGTTACAGCTTTTCATTTCTTTCATGGTGATTGCTACTAGCTTACCATTAAACTCCAATAGGTCACTGCTCTGAATGTGAGGGGTTTTTTAGACAAGGAATTATTCTCATGGATTGGCAGCCAACACCTCAGACAGTTATCACAGCTAGCAACTGATATATATGCATAGCCTGGCTCCTCCACTGGAAGGCTGAGCTGGGGGGGAGGGTGGATCAAGAGAGCCACAAGTCTGTTGAGCTCCTAACATTTCCCTCATTTGAGCGCAGAACAAAATGAGTTTACCCGGTCAGTGTTTAGTCCTGATATAACATACCCAAGTTAACTGTTCCCCTTGAGGACCACTACACTTAGGGTATATCTACACTATCAAATAACTCAGAGCATATTTCCAGGTCCTGATTCTCCTATTGCCCAAACTAGGCCATTTGTTGATGCCCAGGCTCTCTTTAGGTATTAAACAGCTACTTCTGTCCAAAACAAGCTCAAACATCGTCAGGGGGATAGTTTGCTCAGGGGATAATGCGTTCCCAAGCACTATGGATGAGACTGCACCAGGCTTAACACTGCACTGCTTGGCTTGGCACTGGTGATCTTGCATTTGGGTAGATGCAGGCAGCAGTATAGAAGTCTGTTATGCAGCACATCCATGAATGCAGATAATCCTAAAAGCAAACAAAAATTCTGGAGTGTTGTGACTGTGAGCCTCCAGACATTAGGGTTCTTCACACAGTAATGAATTGAGAATCTCAGAATTTTATTAAAACACAAGTGCTGGTGAAAAATGCCTCTCTGTCCCCCAGCTGGACTAACATGAAAAACACACTTTAGACGTGAGCCATCTTTGTATCTGTCAAAGACCAAGGAGTTTTAAGCAAAGTTTTAATTGCCTCCCAACACAAAAGAAAAGTTGAAAATACTGATTGCTGTTAAGGGCTGTGTGTTTCAGCATGTTTCATATTTTCTTCCCAGGGGACAGATCTAAAAGGTAGATAGAGTACTCAAGAGCTGAAAAGCAATTATATATTATACAAGATGTTTAAGAGCAGCTTCAAGGCCATCTTGCCAATCTCTTTTATTATCTTTTTTTCTTTTTTTTTTTTTTTTCTGAGAGAGAGAGAATCTAAAATCTCTTAAGGAAAACTGGCTCCTTTGCTTGTTTCCTACCAGAGATCTGGCAGGCTGTTGAGCATTCTCTTCTTTCCTTGCAGTTACCAATTTTCTAATTAAGTCTGTGTGCCTGCCCCCATTGAATCAATCAGAATGTCACCCCTGATTGCAATGGGAACAGGAGCAGGCTTTAAGGGCCAAATTTGCAGAAAAGCTTGGCATCTGTAATTGAGGCCAGGTTTTCAAAGGAAGTGGCAGCCATGGAAGCCACTCCCAACACTGTATTTGCCATGCTGGCCTCAGATATGGGTGCAGAACACTTGAAAACTCCATCTTTAGAAACTAGCACTGCCCCATTGAGTGTAATAGCAATTAAGAGCTGTCAGCAGCCTGGGGAGAGGCAGTCGGCACTTTTGCTTTTGCCTGTCTGAGGCAGAGGGTTTGGCGAGTGGTCAAAGAGGAACGTCCAGGCCCTGAGGTCTCAGGGACATGTCTGAAGTGCTTATGCTATTAGCAGGGTGAGAGAAGCAAAAAGCTGCTCATCCTGAACGCAGGGAGGGGTCAAAGTTCTGGCATGTGTGGTGTTTTTGTGAACAGTAGGGTATTTTCTTTGTTGTGTGCTCTTACACCCAAGTCATCGCTAAGTTTGCCAGCCGCTGTCATTAGCAGTGTTGTTTCCAATGAACAGTCAAGCTTTCCCCAGACCTAATAGCCTTTTGTTCTTGAGAAACAAATGTGGCAGTATGTCATCAGCTCACTTCAATCACTCCTTTTTACTCAGGGGCCTGTAAAAGGAATCTCTTACTTTGCCTATCAGAAGTATAGGTTTGCTCCCTCAACTGTTGAGGGCCCTGATCTCTGAGAGCCTGCGAGGCCTCCCAGGGACAGGCATGTCCTGGCAGGGAGAGGGACTGCTGACTGTCCTCCTAAAGTGAAAAGAATTGACAGGGAGGGGCAGGTCAACCTGCTGCTAATCTAATTAATCTCCTGTGTATCAAATAGTTTAGGCATGCTTTACTATATAACTGTTTTAAAAATAATAGGAACTTGATAGTTGATTTTCATCTTAGTAAATAAATTTTTTAGTCAAGAAAAGATAAATTTTTTGATTCCCATGACTGAAAAATTATCTTCATGCCTTTACAGTAGGGAACATACTTGACTGCACACATTTGTTGCTAGGCTGTGACAGTAATGCAGTTATCTGTACTAATATTTTCTTCAGCTACCTGTTTCTCTTACTGCTCTTCTACTTGATCTTACTGATCTTACTACCAGTTGTTGGACAGGGATGGTCATGGGCTTATTGACTCAGGTGAGTTCTGCTATACTCCATTCTTTTATTTTTCTTATTCTTTTGCAAATCTTACAACTTATTAGCATTTATTATTATAGCACAGCTATTACCAAATTGCAGATACTATCTAGTAGTACGTATCCACCAAGAGGTATCTACAAGCAGGGCAACAACACACCTCAGCCTATATGGTTGCTGTACATTGTGTTCAAATGCCAAAGGAATGGACTGAAGTTTCGTATCTGCGAGCAGTCCACGTGCTGTGGTAACAGAACCCACAGAGATATGTAAAACTTATCCATGTAAAGCTATGGAGTCAAATCCTCCCCTGCAAATAACTACCAGACCTGCTTATTAAAAGTCTTAATTTACTTGTTGTTGGACAAATTTTTTTAAAAGTCCATTAAAAATAACGAAGCAACACTTTTTCTGATATATTTTGAAAATAAACAGAATTTATGAACTAGTAATGTGAAACTCATGCAGAAGTAGAATAGCAGTACAAAGAGCAAAAATTAACAATGATAATAAAAAGATGTTGTCTATAGCAACTTGTGAATAAGCGTGCATAGATTTTTTCTCTCCACTGTTTGCACCCTGTGTACTCATTTCATATTGATACTGAAAGGCTAAATGTTTTTTTCCAAAGGGCTGAGAATCAAATCTGTAAGGTATGCAGGTACCTAACTCACATGGACATCAAGAAGACCTTGTTAAAAAAGGCTTTCATGTAAGTTGGCCTAGAGGCCCACAGTTTGTATCTCAGCATCTCTCACATTTCAGCTGCTATGCTGCAGCACGGGGAAAGGTATCACAGATTCTCCCTTTGCTTGAGTATTAGTGATCATACAGAAGAGTCAGTATGGCTTAGATTCAAATCTGTGGGCGAAATCAACCTCTGATACAACTATTCATCTCAGTAAAATTGCAGCAAGGTTGATTATAATTAGCATGACTGGTAAATGTGAAGTACCTTAATTTTTAAACTCCAGTTGTGTGGGCTCATGCACTTACACTGGTCAATATCTTCCTCCTTGCATTTTTATTCAAATGAGACATTTGGTATAAATTCACTGTTACAAACATGTATATGTGGTTTCTCAGAACTTTGTACAATTTTCTCAGAAGCCTGTTCTTGCAATATAACATTGTTCTTTTTAGCAGTTTTCTTGTACTTTATCTTGTACTATGCAATATTAGATGTCACTTGTCAGCCTTTTTTTTTCCCCTCAAATGTTATACTTTCTAAAAATGTTTTCTTTTTCCTCTTATGGCTAGCATCTGTGGGACTTTCATGTAGTCCAGGAGTGAACAGGAACCTCAAGAAACTTAAGCCAAGAAGCAACAATTTCAAATTACAGTCCTGATGTAACAATCCTTTATTATATGGAGAACATACATGGGTCTTCATCATGATGCAAAGTCCCTATCAAGTAGAATCTGGGGAAGATGAATAATCGGAGTTAAGATTCAAGATTCAACTGTTCTGGTTTAGAATATGCAATGTATAGAAGTTGTCACCGGTTTAATCTTCATAGCCCTTTGCCTGTAAAGTCAAAGCATTTAGGCTCGTTTACACCAACTGTTCACATTTCAGGATCTGAGACATTCAAAACAGCTTTTACATAACCTAGAATAGCTTCTGCATCTTTATTTTTTCTGCACAGTTACCTTGTAATTTTAAAGCCTGATTTCTTGGGACCTCATAAAGCTCATAGCAAGTGCTGTGTGAGAGAGATCTACTTCTCTTCTCCAACAGCACAACGTTCCTGTTTCTACTCCTGAGGAGATGAGGTCTGTGATATGTCTGATGTTCATCTTTTCTCTCTTCTTTGGGTTAGGAGGTAGGAGCTGTCTGTGTTCAACATTTGGAATGAAGGAACAAAGCATTTGCCTGTCTGCCTGCAGCTTTTAAAATAGTTGTGGGAAGCTGCTCCATAGAGCTTTGCAATATTGTGCCCATTGCTAAAGAAGGTGGAGTAGTGGGAGGAGAAATATACTGTGGGCAATAAACTGTAATAAGTGTGCGTTATTTCATGGCTGCTACCATTGCATTTATGAGATGTCTATGTCTAGAGTCTGTGTGTGCATACAGAAATGTCTTTGTGTCTTTATATTATTAGATTTCTGTAGTACCCACAACTAGCAGTGAGCAGGCTATCTAATCCATTGAAATCATGTACATTTTTTTCCTTTAAAAGCTAGAAATAGACCTTTGTTTCTCAAGAAGGGGAGATTATTTAACTGGAACAGTTACAGCTGGTTTCCTGCATTATACTCAACAAATTTCTGACTTCATAATAATTAGCTCAAGGGTGCATTTTTTTCCATTTCCAGAAGACATTTATATTACTGTGAAAAAAAAATGAACATTTTCAATTTTTAATTTTAGTCTAGCGGCAAAATACTAAACATTTTCATAGCAGGGTGTAGTTTGTATTTTCAGCCATTTGACCTTTGGGCTGTAATGACTTAATTCTCCCACAGCTGTTTGCTGAGGAAATGTGCCTACTTCTTCCGAGACTGAGCATATGTCTGGGACACCATCAGTTTGTGGCAATTTAAAAAGTTGCTGCTTGCAAGTTAAGGTGCTGGGGACCATGCACACGTTCCTAGCTTACCCCAAAGTGAGATAAAGTGCCTTCAATTAAACTACTTTCATTTGGGCTTAAGCTGAGTGCTTTATTTAGCCATTGGAGCAACACAAGAGAGACTATGCTGCTGATGGTGGGTCAGAAAAGTGTTCACTTAGTAAGTCACTCTAACTCAGTAGTATTTAATCATATGCCCAAAACCAGATGTCCCTGCTCCACACCTGCGTGACTCCAGCCTGCTGAAGGAGGCAGTAGAAGTGAAAGTGCAGAAGGTATGCTCAGATGTCTCTGGATACAGAATTGATGGCTCCAGCAATTTTGGAGGTGTTGACGTTCCCGCTTGCATGTGCCATAGGTTATCGATGTGCACAAGTACAGGTAAATACTATCAATTCAGAATTTTCCTCTCTCAGTCCTAACAAGGCTTTTCGTTGACTCTGTATAATTTCAAAGTATTTCACGAATGTTTTTTGCTTCAATAATACCTCCTCTATCGTTTTGCGTTTGTGCCAACCAGGTACTGAACACTAGCGCTGTGATTTGGCAGCGCTTTTCCAAGATGTCAGTGAATGCACTGGGTTCTCATACCTGAAGAATTAAGCCTCCGTGGTAGACAGCAGAGAATCAGTCAGTCTTAGTCTCCCATGAATGAGACACAGGCCTCAGGCTTACCGTTGTGCGGCTGAAGTTTGATGAATCTTCGCACATCTGCTGAGCTGCTGTAAGTATGCTCACACAGGCACACAGAAAATGCAAGGCAATGTGACTTAGCTTACATCTCCTCCAGCTGAAATAAAATCACCTCATATTTGCTCAGATAGGAGCGCACACATCATCACTTGCTGCAAGGTCACTGGATGCACGGCAACATGGGAATCAATTCAGACTTAATCAGGAGTATAAGCCCTTACTTCTTTGTGACCAAGAATGATTCTAGCAGCATTTTGCAAGAACAGGGAAGTTTGTAATGGAATTCTATGGGTGGAGTGTGTATAGCTACTTTCTTGTTAAATTTCTTTTGCATTATCAACTGAGTATAATTGTCTTTTTTTTTTTTTATACCTGTTCCAAGCTTTTGGGTAAAGTTCACTTGTAATGATAAACAGCGGCTTTGTTGCATTCAAGTGATGGATGGAGTTATGCCTGCTGGTAGGCAATTTTTTTAAACACTACAGCATCTTAATGAATGAAAGATGCTCTCCACTGAAGGTAAAATCACTTAGATCAGTTCAGAACTGAACACTGAAATCCAGGAGCCCAGGTGCTGAGCCAATGAAGTATTTGGGGTGGGAAGGAGGAATTCTAGCATTCCACCACTGACAGCAGTTGTGTTTCAGAAATGTGTGGTACCACAGAGAGGTAGTGGAGAACGTGGGGTGGAGCAGCTCTTGGGAAAACAACAGCCTGTGATTTCTCCGAGACACAACCTGAGGCCCACGAATAAAAGGAAAGATTTCCATTGGTCATATCTCCTTACATGCAACTGTGCATGGCCTAAGTCAGCCAGCAGTGTTAACAATTCCCATTCCATGGATTTTTGAGCACGGACAGCCTGACTGTGACTTCTCCTGAGTGGCTGTTGCAGAGCAGGGGAATGCTACACTGATGCTGCTGTCTTGTCAGATCATTTCAGCCTTTATCCTACCTTCCTTCTAAGATTAGTTTTCTGGAAATAAACAATTCTTAAAGCCAGCACCTGAATTAAAATCCTTATGGACAAAATGCACCCTTAGTTATCTGTACAATAGCTCCTGAGATAAATTTTCATGGTTGAAGACAGGTGGTTCCCGCAGATGTTACACTGCGTTCAGCCTCAGTCACAGAAAGGATGGTTGAGCAGAGCCTGTTCAGCTGTGGCACATTGTTGAGGTTCTCTTACAGATCTCACCCTTCCACAGGCATAGCATATCTCTTTTAGGTTTCTCTAAAACATAGGTTTCAGCTCTGTGGGTTTTAACAGAAAAAAATACCCAAACCACACATCCTCTTCCTATGCCTGGGGTCACCCTCATGCTTTTATAGAGGAGAGCCCGTCCATTTTGACCATATTAACAGAAGTGCATAAAAGCAAAAGCAGAAAGAGCACTTTTACACTGCATTCATCAACACATGAAAAAACAATCTACCAGAACCAGCTATGTTCCATTACATGTCACGAAGCAATTGTCTCTGTGCATGCTGGTGCTTTTGAAGCTGATACTGCTGTTGACTTAAAAGCTGTTTGCGTTATATCTGTCCATTACATACAGATTTCAATATGTACAGCACCAAGGTGAACAAATCAAATGTACACTCACACCACAACCAGACAACTGCTGTAGTGAACACATCCACCTGAAATTCTCACATCCCTGCCCATGTCTTAGTATCATTTTATATTTAAAATACCAGCATAACATCACCCTTTTTTTAAATGAGCTTGATCACAATGGTTTGACAGCCATCTTTGTGTTGGTGTGGTACTGACACACTACTGCTATACAAGAAGTGGAGAAGAGGAGACTCCCCAAGTTTGGGAATGCTGAGCCCTGGCTAAAGCACTGATGTGATACTCAGTAGCTCAGTTCCTTGTTCTGCTGAAGACTTGCAAAGTGGCCTTGGCTCCGTTTGGATGTATTGGATATGTATGGATATATTCAGATTATCTGTTTTAGCACCAAAGTTAGATATAGATGCTTTCTAATCCAAGTTCAGAAGAGACCTGGGGGCCGTATTCAGGCTGCCTTTTCTACATACTTGTATTGCTATCATAGCTACTTACTGGCTGGTCTAACTGGCCTGAATAGCTCTCTGGTGAGCATCTAAAGTACTGTCAAAGTCCATGCTCCATGCAAAGTGGTCCAAATAGAGCCCTTTATCTCTTTGTCTCAGCTCCCTTCTCTGTAATACAGGGACAATAACATACCTCAGCAAGGCAACGGAGATGTTCAGATCCCAGTCAAGAGGACAACATGACTGCTTTTATAGGCAAAGATGTACTGTGCAGAAACAACATAAGGGGACCTGGTTTTAGAGGAGTTTGCCATCTGCAAGACCTTACTCCAGATAGAATATCCAAGAGTTAAAAAAGGGATGTAGAAGTTAGCAAGAGTGCACCGTGGCATCTGCAGCAGCAGTTTTACATTGACTATGCTGTATTCCATCTTAGCTATTTCCAGATGGCACTGTATTTTACAATTTCCTCTTGCAGTTGACTGCTATCATACATATATATAGTACAACAAAGATGTACACAAGGTTGAATTATTGCCTGTCCTTTGTTGTACACTTTCCCAAACATCTGGGGCTTTATTTAAGTGGCATTTAGTCTTCCTCAGAAGAGTATCTTTGCCTGGAAAAACAATATATGCAGCAGCTACAAAAGATAACAAGAAAGAGAATGGTATGGCTAGTAATGAGAACGCCAACAGCGAAAATGTACAGGGTTTTGTCACAGTAATCCTGAGGCTGGTGGAATGGTGGGATGAAATTTGGCAGGTACACAGAAAAAACCCAGTAGTTTCCAAGAATGAACCAGAGAAAGAGGAAAAGGCTGAGGGTTAGATGGATGTAGTACTTGTGAGCATTCTGCCTCCAGGGATATTCGTCGTCGTCATCATCATCAATCACAACAGACTTGGAAAGCAGCTGCCTCATCCTTGTTGAGTCGTACAGCAGAAGAGTCACCTGGAGGTATTGGGGGAGAAAAGGGAATACATAAATTGGGTGAGGAAAGTCTGAACACCTTCTGGCCACTGCTAGTTTTTGGGCCAAATTAAAGTTGGGTGTGGGAAAATCATGTAAAAGAAAGCTGAGGAGCCACAAATGAGGCAGATCCTGCCAGAAAATAATGCATTTTTTCCCTA
>NW_009647769.1:1089187-1106094 GCF_000708025.1 Charadrius vociferus | reverse complement strand
TTCCCTACAGTTTATTCACCAGGGAGATTTAGGCCAGACATTGGAAAAAACTTGCCAATGGTAAGGATAGAAAGGCATGAGAACAGATTGTGTAGGGAGATGGCAGCAGCTCCCACGCAGGAGACTTTTAAGAACAGATTACAGTAACTGCTAAATGACTTAAGTAGAGTAGTTCCTGCCTTGTAGTGGGTGGATTTGTCTCTCCTAACTCTGTTTTCCATGGCTATATAGGTGAATCAGCTTAAATGAAATTATGAAGGATCTAGACTTCGACCTAAACCCCAAATAAATTGCTTCAGATACTTGGAATGGTTCTGTCAAGTTTTCTTCAATTATATGTCACTTTCTCACATTGCTCTGTTCCTGCCTTCAGTCAGAACCAGCAGAGAAATAGATGGAATACCATGATACCGTGAGGTTAGGAAGGTCTGGTCTACAGGGAAATGCAGTAGGACTCATCGACAATTCTTAGAAGCTTTCCAGTTTAGTCTTGGCGATACGAAGTATGTAAGTATGTTGACTGCAGTGTAGAGAAGCTTTCAAATTTCTGTCCCCTAAATGACTTTCTTCATTTTGGTAGATTTATAGGAGAGGTAGATAAAGGGCCCAACAAGGATTTGGGCCAAACATTGTGAAACCGATGTTATCTTGCTACACCTGAAACACTTGGCCCAATCTTCAAGGCACTTGTTGCACAAGCTGTTGTAATCACAACTCCCTTTTTTAGGTACTCAGGTTCCCGTGCAAGCCTCCCTGCAGTGAGCTATGTCGTTGGGAAAGGGAGTCTAAGAAACCAACTGAGCAGGAACCTGCCTCAGCCAACCAGGAAAGAAATTCAGAGGTAAAAGATGGACAAAATGGTAAAAGGTAAAAGATGTGGATATGTAAGTGGCTATGGGGAGGGACGCACTGTACAAGCCATGTTCTCTTTCCCAGAGTTACAGTCTCTGCTTGTTTTTCTGCTTGAAATGAGAGAGAAAACCACCCCTCATTTTACACTTTCCCTTCTCCATTAGTCAGTGATTAATGGTGAGAACTCTGGCTAAGGAAAACCCATTTGAGTATATGTTCTGCCTGGGTCAGAATTCAGTCCATGTGCTCCATTTTCTAGAGGCAAGGCTTAGCAAGAGGATCCAGGACATCCTGGGAAGATGATTCTCTTGCTCTTCTCTGTAAAACTGTTCAGTAATGTATAAATGATTAAATATTTGTTTACAAAGCCAGCTGTTTTTCTAGCCCAGATGTTGGTACCAGTTTGTGAGAAATAAAGATTAAAGTCGCAGCACCAACGCAGGCAAAAAAGAATGGTGTTTCCACTGGATGTCTCACATCCAGCTGAGCACTCAAACCGGTAGGCTTGTTCAAACCAGCAGGTAATCTTTTCAGGGGAACATTTATTTTAGGCAGGCTTATGACACACAGGAGGGATAAACCTACCTGGCCAGTGGATTTGAGGTTTCCACATGGGGACCTGTGGTCTGACCTGAAGCTCTGTGCACCTCATTAGCTTTGAGGTGAGCTCAGCACATAGGCAGCTGCCTGTACTCCAGCTTCACCACGCTCAGCAATGGGAATGGGGTTAAATGGCAGATGGGTATTGGTTTAGAGGAAGTCAGAGAAACCTCCCAGGTGGATTTATGGATCTCAACTGCATCTAACCAATTCGTGGAAAGTGTATTTAATTCATATGGATATTACCTTGCCAAGCTGTGACTGAAGCAAATTCTGGCAGTTGCTCACATTGATAACGACTGCTGAATATACATTTATGGAGCAGCACGACATGAATTCAGCAGGCCTCTCTGGATGCTGTAGAATGGTTCAGTTGCCTTGGTGAACATCTGTAGGTTACCATTGCCTTTTAAAAGACTTGAGATGGTAAAGAAATGGATGACACGCCTACAGATATGCACAGAGCTGGGCCAGAATGACTTGCCATTAAATGATGTCCATCACAGGACAGAGTTCATTCAGACTTCATCCGATACCCATTCTCTGACCTTTTAACTCTCAGAGGTCAAGCAAAGCTACTGCTTAATGGAGTCAGTGCAGTCTGATGAACATAGCAGAGGGCAGAGTTGAGACAGGTGGAATTTGGAATTTGGCTACAGATCAAGCACTATGAGATGACACATGAGCTAGGCCAATCAAATTCTGACCAAGTGCATTGCCAGACTGCAAAATAGGCAGTCCTGCTGCTAACTGAAGCCAAATTCAAGCCATTATTTGGCATCAGCAGGAGTATTAATTGACCCACTTACCATCTTATTTAGGGTGAGAAAAATGGACTTTAAACCGGAAATAGCTAAGAAACAGTCAATGTTTTTGATGAAGGCCTCAGTTCATTAGCATGAAATTTTCCTTTCAATTCTGCTCTATTCTTTTCTAAACTATTATTAAATGAACCTTTGATTATACAGATAAGTCCACTGGTGTGATCAAATGACTAAGCGTTTGCCAGTAGAACTCATAGCATAGCAAATTCCTTATGAAAAGATTAAGCACTTTCTTTTTTTCTCCATTTACTTATGTACTGACCAAAAGTCCTCAGGGGGATGATTCATATCCCAGTGATGTATTGAGGTTTGGTTACCACTGTGAAAGAGTGCAGGGGATGCAGAGACCTGCAGAGGAATATTCTTTCCCCCTTCTTTCGATTCTGGCAAATAAAAGGGGCTAGAAGCGTTATCAAAGGGGAACATAGCTAGCTCCTGTCTCCAGTGTCTGCTGGCTGCAACATGTAGTGCTGTCAAGTCAGAGACTAGCAGGTTCCCTTTCAAAGGACAGGCTGCCCGTACTGCAACATTGGGCCACAAGCCATCAGGTCTACCCTGTCTGCTCTGCCGGTACCAGGCTCCTGGGAAGGCAGGCTGGGTGCTGGGTTGCTGCTGCCCCCATTAGCTATGCAGGACAGCCAGTGCTACCAGTACAGATGTTCCCTCCAGAAACAGCTCTTGCTGGTCTTAGCCCTTCATGCCCCAGCGGTGCGGTTCCAAAGCTTTTCCTTCAGCTCTGCCCCTTTTCCTTCCTTTGGCAGGAAAATCATTGGGACAGCAAAAAACAGTTTTGCTTAATCCTGCTGAGAAGCCTTAAAGTAGCCCTGCAGTTTGTTGTGACGAGTTTGTTTTGTTGTGCTCACTAGCAGCCAGTTAACACCATCTGCAAAGAGGCTGTCAGAATGGGGCAATCCTTTGCCCTTGAGTCAACGCAGAGGTATGGTGTTACAGTGGCCAGGGTGTAACACGGATATGGGGGTGTCTCTACTTGTCAAGCAGCCAGGCTGTGTCTCAGTGAAGACATAAGTGAGCATAGTCCACCAGAAGACAGGTAGCTGTGGTTAGAAAATGCTGTGCTAGATTAATAAGCCCTGCTGTGATGCAAGGGTATATTTACTCTGGAAGGAAGCCATGCTGCTGCATAGTCATTGCTTCTGGCCAGGTCAGAGTGGGAGTCAAATGAAATTATGAAGGACTATGTAAAGACACCTGTAGTTTTATAGTATTCCCAAAGCTAGGAGTGTAACTCACTTTTTGTCCAGCCTGTGTGTCTGAAAACGAAGGAGAAAGGTCTGGCAGGCTTGGAAGATTGTGGAAATAAGACCCCATTTACCACAGGCATCCTGGTTATGTAGTCATTTCCCTCAGCAGGGATGGTAGCACAGATGCTGTGATGTAGGAGAAAGTCACACCACAATGTGTGGGACAATGCTGGAGGCTGAACTCATTAGCGTCTCACTTGACTGATTGGTGCTTTAGGTACTGGAACAAGCACAGTTCAATCCCTATAGCTCTATTCAGTACTGCATGCACGTAGCTGTCTAGAGCCATCATTATGTCTTAACTAGCAAGTCAAAGTCTAGTCACACAATATATTTTTCACACACAGAAGGCACATTACCTTTAAGCTGCCAATCACGCCACCCACCAACAGATATAATGGAATTAGTGGCTGAACGGGGCAATCTTCCAAAAACTTCATTCCTGAACAGCAAAAATTAATGTTTGTTATCTCAAGTGATCAAATAGTGCAACAAGCTGTACAGTGAAAACTAAAGATACTGTAAGTGAAGACTGGTATCCAGCGTCTGTTGAAATGGGGTCTGAATTAAGGGGGGAGATGTAAAACATCTCCCACTACAGGAGTGAGGGCCATGAACAAGCAAAAGGCAGGAGAAGGAAGAGAGAGAGCAAAGGTAACAGCAGCATTACTGTTGTTCTGGCGTTACTGACCAGAGCTGTGTACACAGGTCATTAGCTGCAGCCACTGCATCTTTGTTAAACGAACGACTGAATGAGCTAGATGGGAAATTTTCATCAGCAGTAGAAAATTCATTGAAAATCAAAACTGTTTGTGAAAAGAAGGAATTCTGATAAGCTTCTCCCAGGCCTTTCCTGCTCATTAGCTCTCCTGAGTGTGGCATGTTCCCAAGTTAGATGCTTCGAAGCTTGGGACCCAGCACCCAAGGGAGTGGCTGGAACCATTTTCTCTTCCCAGGCAACTGGTAGGGAACCACAGAAGCTCAAGTTTCCAGGCTGTTTAGGCTGCTGGAGGCTAAAAGCATTGGTTGTTAAGGAGCCAAGGATCCTGGCAACCCTCAAATCTACTGCTAGAAAGAGAAAGCTGGGTAAGTTTTAGGGAAGGGAGTGTATGGCAGTATAAGGATGTTGCTGGCAGTAGACACTGAAGCTTGTGATACAGGTCTGTGGCAGAGAGACTCATCTGTCCAAATATAGATGTCTGCAATGCAGGCATCCATATCTGAACTAGTTTCCTAGACTCTCTTGTAGTCAATAGTGAGAAATAGACACTTGTAAAATTCAATTCATCTCATCCTAAGACAGGCATTTAAAATAGGTCAGATGAGTTGGGCCCTGAAAGTGCATCTTTCTCCCCATGGCTATACAAGGAATCTAGACAGCAAGCTGTAGATATCTAAAGTTAGCTGAGATGAATCCCCTGCCCAAGTCTCTTATCCAGTGGCATCTTTAGTCAATTTTAAACTGTTCATTACACTATAATTTTATTGTTATCGATCCAATGTTTCAGGGCTTCTACTGATCAGTTGAAGAGGACAGAAAGGATTTTCTGTTTTCTTCTTGTTGTGTAAGCAATTTTCAAGGAGAAATTTTGACTTTTCTCTGAATAATTGGGGTTATGTAGATGCACAGTTATCTAGACTGTGATGGCCTTAGTGCTAAACATGTGTCAGGTGGAACATTCTGCCTCCATGTTCAGAACTACACTGAACAGGAAGAATCAGGAGAGAAGTACCAGTGGTTTGGGTTTGGTTTTTTTTTGCCTTCCTCTGTAGCTGTAGTCCTCTTCACCTTGTCAATTTACCCACCAAATCCACTGCTATTGCTGGTCCAGAACACTGCTGATGTCCTGAACCTCTCCTGTGCTCTTTAAGTAGCATAATACAAGTGTTCTGGATTGTGGTTGCTTGATCTTACATTAGTCATAGGATACAAGACAGTGTTTTGTGTGTAATGACTGTGGAGTCCAGTGGACGTTTCTACACTAAGTATTTATTACCAGGCTTCTCATAATTGAAAAGGGCTGGACTTAGACTGATTTGGACTCTCCCCCCTATTGCAAGGCTGTAATTTTTTGTCCATTTTGCCGCTATGTAACACTGCGACCTGCTCAGACTCCCAACTTTACAGGGGTGGGCAGCAGGGAAATCGTCGTGAATTATATCATTTTCAGAAAGCAGCTGCCAGGGTTTCCAGAGTCCTTGGTCCTGTAATAGCCTGCCACAAAAGCAGCTGGCCAGGCATCTCAGGGAATGTATTTCAGTTTAGGAACCTAGGCAATTGCTATTTCCAGTATGTTACCGAGATTTTGATTTGAGGCCAAAAAAAAATATTCAAGAAAACATGCCTTTTTTTTTTATTATTTTTTCATGGAGCTATGATTCTGTTTCCCAGACAAATCTATTTTGGAGTCCTTTCATATATGTAACATGACAGCAGTCAGTCTTGGGAAGGATTTGAATGACAGGCATTGGTACTCTGTAGGTTTTGGGAGAATATTGCAGGCAGATATGACAGCAAAAGAGGAGGTGAGAGGGGGTAATACAGTAGTCACTTAAAAAATAGAGCACTATGGGTGAATAGGAAATACGGACCTACTGTTGACAGATGGGCACTGATATTTGTTACGGTGAAGTCTAGGCACACACATCATGTGCCAATCAATTCACGTGTAGCACATGCCTGATTTATTTGGGAACACTGAAACTAGTAGGACAGCATAAGTGCTAGCTCTTCTTTCCCATGAGCACCAGATATGTGTTCCTTTGACTGTTAATGATGGGATATACGGATCATGTGAGATCAAAGGTCTGCTTCCAGTGCAATGCTCCCTGCAAGCCAGAGCGATCCGTGGTTTAGAGAAGAAGAGCAATTGAACCTGACCATGACACAGACCAGCACATGAGTCCAAATGAATAAACCAGCAACCTTTTGCGAGAGCAGACACAGCAAGGATGTCCAACAGCTTGCACAGTGTCCAAAGGAAAAAAAGAGGTAGGAGACTTGGGGAATGCGAGGTAGTTGCACATTATACCTCTTGGCTACCACAGAACAGCAATGCAGTGGGATCCAGGACACAAAGTCCAGCCAAGTAGAAAGAGCACTTGTGAGCGATCAGGATATGAGCTTCTCTAAGGACACCATTTTGGGCAGTGTTGTGGGATGGCCCACAACGGTTCACTACTAACCAAGTGTCCTTGTGACTCATGGTTATCCATGAGATGAGGGGTCAGGATGAATGAAAGCCAATACAGCATTGGCCTCATTTTAGCCGCTTTGCTCTTCTCAGGTAGCTGAAAATGGCTGAAGTGCATCCCATAGTAAAGGAGGGCTGCTGTATAGCAAGGGTAATCTAGTGTCTGGTGCCCGCTCCCCACCTTCTCTTCTAACAGGAGGCAGAGGACACAACATGCCAGGCCATTTTCAGTTGTTCCTAGTGGATGGCTGCAGCTGCCATCACTTAGCGCAGACCTCAGTCGGGCCCTGGACTCTGGGCTTTACACTAGGATCTAGGTGCTGCAGAGGATTTATCACAAAGTAATTGCTTCTGGACATCATTTTATCAGAAACCATATCAGCAAATCAGAGGAAACTCACAGAAACAGTGAGTGGCTGAAGGACTGAAATGCAAGGAAGGATTATGTTAACATCAACCGCGAAAAAACGAGACTGGCTCCCACGTAAAGGTACAGAGCATGAGAACAGGCTTCAGACAACTATTGGAAGCACTTGAGAGTTGAGGAATTATTTGGTGTAGATATGAGCATGAGGAGTAGTTCTGTGTTAAATTTGAACAGGGGAAAATTTAGACTGCCTATTGAGAAAACGATGTCATCATCTTTCAAATGTGATTTAGCTACCCCTGGGGAACCCTGTGTGTAAAGGTAGTCTGGACAACGCACAAGAATGTATTATTGGGAGCAATCCTTCACTGTCCTGGAAACTAAAAGAAATTCTCAAGTCTGTGAGGTTCTTCTATAGCTCACTCTGCTTTTGGAGTGTTCAGTGAAAAAAGGGGATCATCTCTACTAGTAAAAGCTGGAAAACTGCTAAATGATCTGTGGCTTAAATGATGTCACAAGTCTGGAGCTTGGAAAATTTGCTGAGTCCTTTTCATGTACCTTGACTTATACTGTGATTTACAGTACTACCAAATTTTAAAAGTATATAATTTTAGTGCGTAATTATTACTGGGGCTACCAGTTATTCATCTCTGAGTTTTAACAAATATTATTTATTTAATGTTATTTGTTGACATTTGAAAATTTCTCACAGTTTTCCTCTGCAGAAAGCAAGAGCCAAAATGACTGGAGGCACATCAGCAAGTTATTCTCTGATATCATGGTAGCAGAATGTTATCAGAAAATCAGAGGCTTTTGCTTGGATAATAAATATCTGCATTTTCCCTGACATTTCATTTTCCTAAAAATGCCTTTGCAAATATGTAGCTGCAGGAAACCAATATCCTCTGACAACACTATATTACAGTGACATTATCTCTTAATTTCACTAAGTTGTGGGAAAAAAAAGGGTTCTATATCTGATGCAGGAGATACCCAGAGCTCCAGGCTAATATCTTACCATACACTTTACAGTTCTCACTGATCTTAAAGATATTATGAAATATTTCTAGGAAATTATATTTATAAGTGGTCAGACTCCAATCCTGGATTCATTTCGAGAAGGCTGGCTGTCAATATACATGCAAGCTGTTCCACATTTTGAATTATACCTTCCCACCCCTGTCCCACAGCTCAGGCGTATTCAGCCTGGGGAAAAGCTAAAGCTAAAATCCTCTTAAGGGATAAATAGCAATTTTAAGTCATGGATAAGCATAAGTGTTGAGATGTAACAGTACAGTCTATTTCCCTACTTCCTAATTGCTCCTTAATCCTTCATTAGAACTCCCTAATTCCTAATTAGGACGTCCTAATCAGAATCCTACCACAGTCATCACTGGTGCTTGGAAGGCCCCAGATAAAAGGAGTAGCACCAACCTTTAGCTGAAAATTTTTTTATGGGTTTGGCCAACTATGCATGCCAATAGGCTAAGGTGCCCTGACACCCTGAGAAGTCATCTCATCTCAATTATGGCACCTAAAAGAGGGTATGGGATTTTCACTGTCAGAAACACCCATTTCTCTTGACTGCCTACAAGGGCAACACATGGCACTTAGCTTGGTTACAGATGCCTACAGTCCAAATCTAGGTGGGATGCACCTTGCCCACAGCATCGGCATGTAGAATTCATTTGCACCATCTTTCATTTGCACAATCTTCCATAAATAATGAGGCAGAAGGTGAACAACTTCTCAAGGACAACCATCTGGAATGATTGTAAGGGCTTTTCAGGACAGAACTTAAAATTCAAAGTGAACTGGATACACTGGAAAAAGACATCCAAAATCTACAAGATGACAGCTGATAAAGCTGAACACTGCTTATAGGACAGAAAACTTCAATGTAAATAAAAAATGAGAAATGTCTGATAGGGAGCAGCACTGCCAAAAACCATCTGGGCTTACAATGCACCATAAACGAAATTGGAGGGAATGAGCTGGTGCAGAGAGAGCATCTTTCATTTTGAGGTGTGTTTACAGGAATCCTGCATGTTAAACAGAGGAGCTAATTATTCTGCACTACTCATTCCTCAGGTCTCAGCTGGAGTCCCATGTTCCTTTTTTTTTTTTTAGGGGAAAAAAAAATAGTGACATTGGTCAGAGGCCAAAGAAGGAAGGCAAAAATGCAGGAAAAAAAAAAAAGCTACAGAAACAGTGACCTGTGAGGTCAGGATGAAAGAAGTAGGTTTTTGAGATCTCTGGAAAAAAAAGAGAAGATGAAGTGGGGTTATAACAGCAGCCTTCAAACAGTCCAAAGGTTCTCTTGTGTAGGACAGTGACCAATCTGTCTTTGTGACCACGGTGGGTAGGACAGGCTGTAATCTGTTTAATTTGCCATAGGGAAGATTTAGGTTGGATATGGGGAAAAATATTTTGTCTGTGAGAGCAATAAAATGCAGAAATAGGTTCCTTGGGAAGCCGTGGAATTTCCTTGAGCAAGGGCAAGTCAGACATCTGTCAGGGATGCCATGAGCATATGAGCCTGTTTGAAAGCAGAGGTGGGCTGGTGTCTCTACCGATGTTTCTCAAGTGGGGGTGGCAACCCAATATGGAGGACGAGAAAGGCCCAAAGGGAGCAATGAAGTGTTAGAAAATGCTCTGGTTTGGTTTTGTTTTTGTTTTTTTAAATAATCTATGTTAATGGTAAGGATGGTTAAGAAAAGAAGAGCTTTATGCAGTGTAAAAATGTATAAAATTCTGCAGCTCAAAGGATTTTCTTTTCCTTTCTTAAATATTTGATCTTGAAATGCTACTCACAAATCCAGCCTTGGGGGGGTTATACAGAGACAGATAAGCGAAAAACCAGGTCTCGCTTTCAAAAAGGTGGAGAAATAGCAGCCTAGATCATGTCTTCTTCCCTTCCAGCCCTGCGCTTCTAAGATTTTTGCAGTGCGGTTAATACAGAGGGATCCTGATTAATGAAATCTTCTCATGTGTCGGATTCTGAGCTTCCTCCCACAGACAGAGCCCTGTATTGAGGTAAGACACACTGGAGGGGTGTTTAAGACAAACAGGGTCAGAATTCAAGCACTGCTTCCTCCCTGCCATGCAGTGTGGGCTGGGATTCTGTCTGAAGTTAAAGTACCAACACACAGGTTTAACAGTTGGAAACATCTAAGTTTTCCAACTCCTTTCTCCCACCCAATGTGTTAACCTGCCACACAGTGCCGGGAAGTTCCTATTTCTAAATTGCTTTAGTAGTCAACTTACCTGTAAAAGTCATGGACAGTGGTAAGGCAAGGAAAGCGAGGAGCCCAAATATAAAGCACGCTGTGAATGAGAAAAGAAAGACAGCATTATTGGGGCTGGTTGAAGTTTAGAGAGCAGCAATTCCATCCAGTGCTTTACAGATGCTCTTTGTCCATAAAGTTGTGTGCGAGAAATGCAGCGACTCGATGGGGTGGGAATATTGTGTTTATGGTGCAGCATTTGAGATGATGAGACCAGTAAGTGGTTTATCACCCTCCCTTAGCTCAAGCTTCCATTTTTTAACTCATACATTCCTAGTCCTTGTACCAGTAGAAGAGCAAGGAGAGACACAGACTGCTTTTGTTGCTACTACTTCTAGTTGTCTTATTGCAAGGGCAAGGACTCAGCAACGACTGCCTTAGCCTGCATCAGCTTCAGATGCGCTGCCAGGTGACTGTGCGGTAACAAGTAACTTTGCATCAGCTAATCCATGGCAACTGATGAGCCATATCAGTTTGCTAAGCAAATAGCAGCTTTAATGCCATTCCACTTAGTTTTCATGGACAGCTAAATAAACTGTCTTTGTTGCAGATGTGAATAGTTTCTGGCTGGTCTAGCTCCCTGACCCAGCTGCAAGGAGTGAGAGTCGTCACTGGGATAGATCAGCTTAAGCTGCATGGAAGGATGATCACAGGGGTGCACATAGACTGTTCCTGCAGATGAGTGGATCTGAGGTGCTTAGTTACTCCCCAGAGAGCTGCTGGTATATCTGAGCCCTGATATTTTCCCAGCACAGCCTGATGCTGCTGAGGATGAATGCTTACCTTTGCAGAAAGTGAGAAACAATAGCATTAAGAACAGCATGAGCAGCCTGTCTTATAAAAGCTGTCACCTCTGTGCCTAATCATGAACACTTGGCAATATTAAAGTGAAACGCTGCCCTGCAAAATGAGAGTAAAACATAATGAGGGCATTCTGTGGCGAGCGTCCCTGCAGAGCGCTTGTGCAAATGGCTCAATCTGCAAGCAGATGCCTAAGGAGGCAAAAGGGCGGTAAGCGGAGGTGGACATAGGTTGCAGAGGGGCTGAGAAGGGCATGGATAAGAAAAGGAGTAGGATGTCTCCTTGGAGGCTGATGAAAAAAAGAACTTGGAGCAAGCATTTGGGGTTGGTTTGGGACCAGCCCTTCCCCAGGCAAGCTGTGTCACGCGGTTCCCGGTGCCAGAGAACTGCGACCTCTGCAAGGCGAACGGCGTCCTCCTCGCCGCGCAGGAGCAGGGACGCTGCCAGCACCCTGCATACAGTGCCGCTCTGGGAAAACTCTGCAGCAATGCCAAAACATCAGCCTCAGGGTGCCTTAGAGAAAAAGGGAAACATCATCGCCTCCATTTTACAGAAGGAGAAACTGAGACAGAGGACATAGGAGCGGCATCAAAATTCAGGGCAGATCCACCAGGCTTTCTAACTTGCAGACACTTTTCATGGGAACACACCATCCCCCACATACTGCTTGTGTTTTCTCCGCAGAGAACGAGGATCTTACACTTCAGCGCTTGAGAGACATCTTTCTTGCTCAGAAGTAGCATGTTTGTTATCTCTATGAATTGGTAGAGACTGAAGATATTTTGAGCTGAAGAAAGCACTTCTGTTCCTTTGTGCTACCCCCTCCTCCTCTCCCCGTTTCTCTCTCACACACACACATTTTTGCTCAAGCTTTCCTATCTCTTGAATGCTGCACAGTACAGAAATTCTTCCTCTGCCTGAATAGTGTCCTACACTTGACTAAGCTCTTTCAAACACTGACAGCCTCTCATTAGAACAACTCAGCCTAGAGCCTCCCTTTTCACCACATGTCACATTTTCATGCTACGTCCTCTTGCCGTTACGTGATCTAGACTATTATTGTTGGAAGCTTTGGTATTGTAGCTGAGTTGGGCTTTCAACACACTTATGAATATAATCTGCAAACAGTGCCCACAGCCTGGGCAACTCATTTCTCTGGTATCCAAATGAGTGCAGGTCGGTTTGTGGGAGTTGCATCAACTGCCTGGTGTTGCTAGAAGTCCTGTCATCACGGTGCAGCTCTCAGAGCGGCGTCACCCCTCTGCCTCCAGTTTCATAGCCACCTCCTGTTTCTGCCCTTGCTGCACGGGCAAGAACTCAGGAGCCTGGTATGAGTAGGCATCACATAATTTCTTCATCGTACAGCACGTGGTCTGTTTGAGCCCCGGCGAGGGACGCTGCAGTAAGATCTGTAAAAGGCTCGGGAGGGGGCCATATGTATGTGGGGCTGCACATCTGGCACACAGGTGTCCATGTTTGCTTGTTTCTAGCATCTACCCAATAGCTTGATTTTGGAGAGGAGAAATGGGAGGTAGGGACCACTTGGAGCTCAAGAGAAGAAGATAATGGTTCATTAATTCCCCTCCCAAAGCAGTCGCTGGGAATGTATTTACTCATTATCTCCCCATTCAGCTACAGCCTCTTAGGTCTCGAATTGGAGGGGCAGATGCATAGTCTGGGAAGGCTTCCAGATCCATGTTTAACAAGTGAGACCCTCAACAATTGACTACACAACTGGCAGGGCTCCGCAGCCGGTCTCAGTGCTGCAAGCGACACTAAAGGCTGTTTTCCCTGAAACGTGTGGGGTTTTCACAGAAATGCTGCTCAGTTGGGACATACGCACTCTGCCTGCATTTGTCTGGGTTGTGCTGCCCCGTTCTGGTCCGAAGACAAATTGCTCAAGAAAATGGTATTTGCCGCAGGGCAGCACAGCTCTGCAGAGAGGATGCTGCTATCTGTGCAGTTTCACATGTGGGGCTTGTGATATTGGTAAGTCGGTGATAGCGCCTCACAGGCTGGTCAGAGAAACCCCTGGACCCGTTCCTAGAGAAAGTAGCAAAAAAAAAAAAAAAGGGCTGGTAGTCTCTAAAAACACAACAGGGTGAGGGAAGTGTTTCCGGGCATGGATCAGAAGGACATCTGCTCCACCAAGCTGGTGTCAGGTCATCAGACAGGAGAGCCCCCTGCCCTGTACTGCCAAGGCAGCACGTGGTGGGGCACTGGTAAAGTCCTGCTTTGGGAAGCATTAGCAAACGAGTCCTAACGCGCTGGGAAATGGGTGAAGGGAAGACCTTGTGTCTGGGATTACAACAGAGGAAGAACAGAGCAAGCGGCTGTATATCGTGCACATTCTTTGAAATCTGCAGGCACAAAAATAAGATCAGTGGGTGCAGGCTTGTGTCTCCTGCCGAGCAGGATGGTCAGCTGATATAAATCTGCTATTTAGTTGAGTTACTCCTGCCCAGGGTCTCCCCACAGAAGGAAATGAACTTGAAATCACCATTAACGTTATGGCTGTATGTCGTGGTCTCTCTTCTATCTGGCACCTGAGCTGTTATATCTTCCACAGCCATGCTCCTGCACTGCAGCCCTCCTCCCTTCCTTCTGCTACTTGCTTGTTCTCTGTTCCCAGTTATGTGCCTGGCCTCGGGGCACACAGCTGAGTTGTCCTCTGGCATGTGGGATGGATCTGGAGGCAGTACTGGACGTGACACCAATTCACCTGTGGGCTCCTCCAGACTTTATTTCGCTGCCATGATTTTTCCAAGCACTTTGAAGTTTCAAATCAGCTCAGGCTGTCGCTGTTTACTTTGAAGATAGAGAAAAGTTTCTTTCTTTTCAGGTAAGAAGAGTCCTTATGGGATTTTCTGAAGTGATTTATGAGTATAAATCTCAACCTACCCACTCTTCTTAGGTAGTATGCTAATACAGCTGTAGTGCAACCTACTCAGTAGAGTGTGTGACAAGCTCTCTGATAATAAATACAATAATAAATGAAGTGTTGTGTACATTGCCATCACTCCCAAATGCTGTTTGTTCTATAGCCTGTCAGGTTCCCGATAAAAAAAGGAATTTTTTTAAAAATGAGCTTCCAAACAAATTCTGCAGTTACCCCAGGATTTATCTGCATGAGCAATCTGAGGAGCAAAACTCTGGGTATAAACTCACAGTACTCCCTTTAGATGCACCGTGGGAACACTGCTGTGAAGGGGGCTGACTTTCTGCAGTCTGGATGTGAGCAAATTCGGGTCAGTTGGCCCGGCCCCGGCACTGATCAAGCCCCGAGGCAGATGCAGATGGTAGCGCACAAGCTTAGCAAGGAGTGTGATGGTGTGGTGTACAGCAGCATGGACACTGGCGTTGTAACAGGCCGGAGTGCAGATGGGTAGCGGATATTTTCATCGACGTTTTATTTCTTTACAGTATGTGCAGGCATTGCCTGCGGTATTGTTAGGGACTTGGAGAAAAGAAAGGATGCAGTGTGTGTGGATGCTACGGTGGCAAAGCAAGTTTCAGTGGATGTCTCTGAGGAACCAGCTCCAGCAAGGTCATAGGTTTTACAGAGCAGGGATGAGCCTGCCCATGGGTTTGGTAGTCGTGGATACTGCGTGTCTTTGTGGGCTTTTGAGTCACAGGAAAATGTCACTATATCAGATGGGATAGCAGAAAAGACTCGAACTAGCTAACTTTGAAGGAAAAGAATTAAATCTGTTCAGCTTGGCTAGCCAATGGGCAAATGAGAGAAAAAAACAGCAAAGGTTTGAGCACTCAAAAAAGGCTCTGTGAGTGATCCAAAGAGCTATGAAGGTAGAGACATGAGATGAACCTGAGCAGAAACAAAGATCACTCTGTTCATGGGGCTAAGTGCCGCAGCAAGGAGATATATTGGTGGAACAGTCTTTTGGGACAAATGGCAGGAATCCCACCACTGGGGTGTTTTAATCCTTTGACCAAACTAGATACTCGGCAGCTGCAGGATTCTGTGTAAGGAACAGCCATTCCCATGGAGGTCTCCAGTCCCAGTACAAAGCCACGGTAGGACGCAGGGGAAGTGTGATAAAACTGACTTGCAGACCACATCCAAGCTTAGAGCCACCAGCTGTTTTTTGCTTGCGTTACTGTGAGATAGTACTTTGGTACCCAGATAAGCTATGCCAGCATCACACCACCTAAAATTTAAGTTCCAGGTTCCAGCACTGACACCAGCAATGCAGCAATGCTACTTATCAGAAATGGTATAGAATAAGGTGCCAGTAATCTGAGAACCTTCAAGATGGGAAGGATGTAGATGTAGGTGTAGATGCAGGTGTAGGTGTAGGTGTAGGTGTAGGTGTAGATGTAGATGCTTTGGGGGTTAGGCAATGTTGCAGAGTCACTTGTCTGAATTTTATGCCATCCTTCTAGCTACTGAACTACAGTTGTGCCATGGTCTAGGTTCTGATTTGGCCCTTTGTGATTAATTTCCAGATGTACTTTAAAAAAGATTAAAAAGATTTAAAAAGATTTAGGCATTACATAAAGAGCCAACAGTTTGCTTTGCAATAGACCCAGAGTAGTGGATTAGCCTTTTTTTTTTTGGTCAGTTAGTTAAAGACTGCCCTAATGTTCTGAACTTAAATTGCTGTACCAAGAATGAAAAGAATTTAAATGATGCTGCACAGGTAGGTTGACTCTTCGGAGTCATTCAAATATCAGGAGACTGTAGGTACAAATGTGAGGCTGTGCTGAAACGCTCTTTGAAAAATATACACAGGATGATGAGAAAAAGTGAAATTAAGTGTCACTGCACTTCAGGAGGGTTTGCATTTTAATGAACAGAAAATCAATTTTGGGTGCACTAGCTGATCCATAGCTAAAGCTGAGCTGGTTTTGAACATAAATGTAATGAAAACCTAAAGATAATGAGTTTCCTGGAATGGTGTTTGAGTTGCCTTACTCATGGGTAACTTTGTGGGTATGCAAGAGGGTGCTCCTGGTGTAAGAGACCATAGATGATCAGAACTAAGCCCTTTCAAAAAAAAAAGTTTCAGAAAGATCATTTATTTTCTCTGTCATCATTAAAGTCCCAGTGGCAATTTAATACCAACAGGGAACAGTGACATTTTGCTTATAACAGGTAGGAACAAAAATCATAGAAAATACCCCTTTTGACTTTTTTTAATGGTGATATTCACCAACAGGCCCAGATCCCACCTGCACGTCCTTTCTGTGGGGTGCGAGGGAGCCCACACCAGCCTGGTCCCTCTCCCATGGGCTCGTTGGGGTGTAATGAGAGTGCTGCATGCTCCGCACCCCTCGGTGTTCATTATTCCCCAGCTCTCATTTCCCCTGGGGCAATGATGAGCATGAACAAATGGGCCAGAAAATCTCCTTCCCCGCCTGTGCTGGGTTCCTGTGGGTGGGCCTGGTTAGAACCCAGGCCAGGGCAGTCTGTCGCCCTGGCTTGGTTTTCTCTGAAGTGTTGTAAGGCAGCAAGGAGTTAAGGGGCTTAATCATTAATAAAAGTTCGTTCTGAACTTTGAGAGCCTTTCAAGTGAAGCCAAAAACAGGAACATAAAAGACGCCAAGGTAACAGCCCTAAGCTGGCAAATGCAGCGATTAGTGTGGGTGAAGTATCAATTATGGCGATCGGTCAAGGGGTTTTCTTCTTCTCATATTTGAGTGGAATTAGAAATTGCTCCTGCCTAGAAATGAAAGCAAAAGGCTTTCAGAGTGAAAAG
>NW_009647769.1:1073462-1088653 GCF_000708025.1 Charadrius vociferus | reverse complement strand
AGGAATCAGCTGCTTTAAACCCCTGGGATTTTAACCTCCTGCCAACAACACTGCTTCCCTGGTCTCACAAAAACCTGCCCCTGAAGGATATTTCTCCTGCGCCTCTCCACGCAGCTTGCACAGCCCCCAGCCCAGGTCAGCTTTCTGCTCCTCAGAGAGCAAGAACCAGCCTGTTCACCCAGCCCAGGAGCTGTCAGCTCATTACACCTTCTCCGTCCTCCACCCTGGGGTGGGATCAACCAGTTACTTTAAAGCCTGAGTGAGCACAGGCTGTCATGCAAAAGACCTCCATGTGAGTAACTGATGCTTCTGACCCACAACACATGGCCTCTTATGAGGGCTACATGTCTGCAGTGGCCATTGTGCCAGGGGCCGGGCAAGTGGAAGGAAGAAGACCCTGCTCCAAATGCCTCTGGGTAAAAGGGGGGGCTACTCCTGACCATACTCTGTTGCCGACCTCGTGTCCCCGTGTCAGCACACAGGCTGGCAGCAGTTCTGCTTTCTGGGAATTGCTCCTGTGGGATTTTGTTGCCGGATTGGCTGCGCAGCTCTTTACCGGGTGGTTTTCCCTGTAGATACTTCTCCTGGACTACATGTAAGGTACCACTTGAAACAGGAGACAGACACATTATATTGCTTAGGTTGTCTGCTGCAGCCCTTATTTAGGTATTTGGTGGTGCTTGTATTTGTTTGAAATTTTACACTGGTCTGCTATAATCCAAATACTGTGTCAGGCAGATGCTGTCGGGATAGAGCTACTATGGTGCGCTGCATCAGCACCCAAAATTGCCTAGGAAAGGAAATACCTCAGAAAGGGAGGAAGAAAAGGAAACTTCAGTGGAAGATTCAGGTGAGACTTGGTATCATCTTAATTCCTTTATATACCTGGCCTAGCGACAGGGCTGCTTAAATACAGAAGGTGATTACTACCAGAACTGCCTTACCATTGCTGGCAATTTTAGATATGCACCGGTGGCAGGCTTTCTCCAGGCCGGCAGTCATTGCGAAGCGCCTTTTGGGATGTCTGTGAAGATAAAGAAATGAATCTGGTTATGAAAAGTGTCTTTAACTTACTAAATATCTTCACTCAGAGTCACTCACACACTTGGGCCAGTTTTCACTACCCTCAAAAAACTCCAAGTAGCCACAAATCCAGACAGCAGCCATCAGAGTGTGGCATACCCAGAGGCAGGTATGCCTTCCAGCAGTTTTGGGCTTGCCTGCTGGTGATGTGAGAGCTTTGGGGTCACAGCCAGGCTGGGGGAGAAGTATTAATGCTGTCTTCCTGAAAAATAGAAAAGATTCTGTCTTGACTTTGATCGGGCGGGAGAAAGTATATTCAACTGTTATGAGAAAACCCAGTAAAGCGGGTAAGGTTCACTACACAAACCTTTGCAACAATTATTTAGTGAGCAAAAATGGATTCAAGAAAAGGGGAGGAGAGAGGATGAAAATATTTTTAAGATCAAGGAGGATTCTGAAGAGGAACATAGAATAAAAACTGCAAGCCACAGGGAGCCCAGAACAAGATGCCTTTGATAAAAAAGTAGCTGGATGAGAAAGTAGCTCTTTGTAAAGAAGAATTTTTACGAGGTGGGGTGAGGGATGAGCAAGCAGCTAGGCATCCACGGGCTGGGCGTCAGACAGCACCAGACAGTTAAGTAGCATCTAGCGTCAATGGGAGTGTGGAAGGCTCACACGCGCGCACACAAACACACACGCACACACTCTCCAAGCCTCAGCCTCTGGCCAGGGTCACCACAGGTCTACCACCAACACCAACTGTGTGACAGATGAAGGTGTGTGTGGAGGATGCCGGCATGGGGGAAGTTGCATTTCTGCACATATCTTAAATTAGCCTAACGATTAAAGAGCAATATTTTAAGCTTAGCCTCATTCTGTTCCAAGCTGACATGAAACTCACCCCGGTGGGATTTCTTATAATGCAATGCTGAGCCCAACCTGACCCAGAGCCTACTAGGGACCACAGGGCCCCAGACGTGTTGAAGATAAAGACAGACTTGTACCACCCAGCCGATACGTGACCATGCCCCCCTCCATAGCCTGTCTAAGCCCTACCAGACGAGGCTGAGCAGATCTGGCTGTCTCCTGGGAACCTGCTTTCTCCTGCAAGCCCAGAGACGCAGGAGCTGCAGCAGCACAGGACCCTCCGCTGCCATGGGGAATGGGATGGGGTTTGCTTCTTGCACATTGGCGTTGCAGTTTCTATTTCCTGGCAGCAACGGCAGTAATAGAGGCAGATCTGGCTTTGCCTGTTAGTGAGCAGCCAAGCAAGTAGCAGGGACTGAGGCTTTCACGGACATCCCACCGGGTCAGTAACCCATGCTGAGACACTTGCATGTAGCAGCCCGCCACCAACATACATATCCAGGTTTCTAGTGTGCATCATCGTATCAGATGTCTCATGAATTTTAGTTCTCCTTCTCCAGCCCTCATCCTCATGCTGTGCCACAAGCCTCATTTGATGGGTGTTACTGCTGTAATAAACCTTGCAAATCCCAGTGGACATCTCCATCAATACTGAACGATGGACTGGAATGGAGATTACATATGAGTGCCTGACCTCTGGGGAGCACATACTCCTCATCGCAGCCACCAAACCTTCTTTGGAACAAATACTATGCCTTTGGGCTGCAACTATGGACAAATATTTTAAGGAAGGAAATGAGCACTGTTGCATGCTCAGGGAAAACAGGAAGGAGGAAGGGAAACTGGTAGTTTCCACAACCAAACGACACATTAATTTTCAACTTTAAAACTTGTGGTGCAGATTTGTTCCTAGGAAATGCACGAACAGGCATTCATTTTGACTACGCTGTTGGCTGCTGACAAGTATGTTCTAAATTATGCAGAGATCAGTAATATTAGTCTTTATATAAATGTTCATGACTGGAATTACTTTTATAGCAGTAATTCTTACAGAAACCATGTTAACAAAACCAATGCCGTCTTAAAAAGTTTTAATACCAAATTATCTCGAGCAGAATGCATGTGGCTGGGAATGCTATATTTCCATAAGCAGAGGATAAAACATATGTTTTGTCTAAATTTACTGTTATTTTACACCAAAGGGAAAAAGACAAACTGAAGGAGGACTCGGTATCTGGGAACATGTCACCATCTAGTGATGGAGCCCAGAAATGACTGTGTAGCAGAGCTCTGTGTGTGCCATTATAACAGGTGAGATAAAGACAGCAAATTCACGATGACTGCACACAAAACGTGTTCACACAAGGACAAAACACACATAACCACCAGGTGATGGTTTCAGTCCTTCCTCAGACATCGGCTTTGACTCCTACAGGACTGAAAAATCCCTCAGAGCAGTCATTATGTTTTCTGGATAAATAAGTGTTGCCCCTTTCCCCCTTTCAGCCCTTCGGTGGTTCTGCAGAAGCTACTGCGGGTGTTAAAGATGAATATTTTCCTGTGTGCCAATGCACGAGTATGCTGAAGTGCTATTCAGCAGCCAGGTAGATGGGGAATGGTTTTGTTCCCTGTTTCTTTTGTTCCCCAGCTTGAAACGGGGAAACGATTGCCGAAACTCACAGGAAACTGCAAGTGGTGCAGCGTGAAGACCAGTGGCATGCAAAGGCAGGGCGGGTGTCCTGCCACACGCTCCCTGCTCCAGGTTTGCTGGCGAGTTGGGGAAAGCCACATGCCAAACAGAAAACTCAGCCGCAACTAGAAAAAAAAAGTTAAAAGCCCAAAGCCAACTTCTGCACCTCCTCCCATTAGTCCTTCCCTGGGGTCTTTTCCCCCAGGTGAGGGGACCTACTCTTGTGTTACATGGGCCGGCAAGGAGGGGGGGGACAAGTTTCTGAACCCCTTGCAGGAGGCTGGGGCCTCTCCACACAGGGGCTTTTCAGGGTGGCAGGTTGCAACCCAGCCACAGCAGAGCCACGGCATCCCTGTGCCCCCCCCCAGCCTGTTCGGCACTCCACCATTCAATGCCCTCTCCGCCGGTGGCTGGTGGCCCGGTTTGCCCCGAAGTGCTGGCTGCAGCCCGCCTGGCGCTCATGCTGTGTCCCACATTGCTGCCTTCTGTTGTAACTCGGTTCCTTGTCCCTGACAAGCAGCGGTGATGAGTCTCTGTAGCGCAGACCCCCTATCCCAGTTCCTTTGTTATTTCAGCCAGTTTTAGCTTTGAACTATTTTTCTGCTCATTATTCTCACCCTATATATTCAGGTAACATGAGTCAAAAGAGGAGCGCTGACCGACTGGCACATCCCTGACGCACAGTGAAGCCGAAAGGTAGCTTCACGCTGGCCCCACTGTGCCTCAGCCCAAACAAGAGCCACCTCTACTCTTGTGCTACAGTGTTCAGTCTTCTCAAACTGAGTCCTGCCCTCTCCCAGCCTCAGGTGCCCCACTCTGCGCTGATGAGCACAGCGGGCAGAGTCGCTGGGGCTTCCTAAGACCCCGGTTCCCACTCAATGGCACCCGACTGCCAGGGGGTCCTGCTGGGACACAGTAGGTGCACGTGGGCCAGCAAGCTCCTCCAGAGCAGTCCAAAGACTGCTAGAGGGAATGATTTCTTTTTATTTTTCTAAAACATTCAGAACAATGTCCTTTTCCAGAGCTGATTTCTTCCTAACAGCCCACAGAGCCCCACACTGGCTTTTATCCTGGCACATCATCCTCTTTCCAGCAAATCCCTCTTACCTGAGAGTGCCGTGGGTGCCGAATCCGTCTGCCTGCGTGCGTGGGAGACTGGGCAGAGGAACTGCAAAATCCAGCCTTCAGTGAAAGCCAGCTGGGATAGTCCTCTCTGGTGGGACCCCAAAGCCACTCTTGGTTTCCCGAGACCCTGGCCACGGGTGGTGAAGCACGGGGGGGAACCTCAGTTGCTTTTATTCCTTCTGGCCACCTGCTCACAAACCTCCTGGCAGCAGCACGGTGGGAGCTGTGGGATGCGGGAGCGCTTGCCGGCAGAGCCCATCCTCATTAGTTTCCCCACTCCCACGGTTGGCTGGAGTCACAGCCCACCCTGCGCCATTTCAGGGTGTCAGCAGGGGGAAGCAAAGGACCCCACACATCTGTGACTGTACCAGAGGGAAAAAAAAGACATTTCCCTTGCAAAGTCTTTCATTAGAAAAAAAAAATTATAATCATTTATTCAGAAATCAGTAGTGAATGGTAAGTACTCGGTTCGTTCTTTGTGCAATTTCCCCCCCTTCCTATCGATGCAGATGATAGAGCTCTTTGCAAACTGCCACATATATAACCTTAACTGTTGGCTAGTTTATGTCTCGTGTCACCCTGGCAAAGGTCTATTTGTTAGGTGGTTACTCGCTAGGTCTCCTTCCCATCAGCAGGTGCCAATTTGGTATCTCAGGCCAAATTACAGGTATGGCATCATTTTTTGGAAAATTGATTTATAAAAAGAGAAAGCAGGTTTGAGAGAGAGCACCTCCGCGGGAGGAGTGACAGCATTAGTAAAGAGTGACAGGTATTTCAAGTTCTTTCTGAAAGGCCCCACAAAGAAAGGAAAGGTTACCTGCTGCATTAGTTACCATCAGGGAGCTGACAAAGTGCCTGCTCCGGCTCAGGAGGAGCAATTCTGCCTTCAGCTGTCAGGTTAGCACAGTTCACCGCCAGCATAATTCCCAGTGCTAAAGGTCTCGCATTAAGAAAAGAGCATCCACACTGGGGTCAGCCAAGGGAAGGAAAAGGATGGTGTTTGATGGGAACTTTGCACACCGCTGGGTCAGGAAAACATGTACACAAACACAAGCGTGTACTGTTTTTTATACTCTCCCTGTTTTTCCCTGCTGCATGACCACGTGTGCTGGAAAAAGCACTGACCACATGGTTATGTGACCGCCTGTTTTCCATGTCCTAGCAGAGTGAGAGAGGTGAAATACTGAGCCTTTCCCCGCTGCTTCATCCCCTGGATGTTGCTATTCTGAACACAGGTAACACAGAATCACACACAGAATCACAGAATGGTCAGGGTTGGAAGGGACCTCTGGAGACCATCTAGTTCAACCCCCTTGCCAGAGCACGGTCACCTACAGCAAGCTGCACAGGACGGCACCCAGGTGGGTTTTGAATGTCTCCAGTGTGGGAGACTCCACAACCTCTCTGGGCAGGCAGCAGGGAAGCTTGTACCATGCCTGCTCGGTCTAAACTAAGGTTTTAACATATAAACCAAGATGCAATCAAAGCCTTTGCTCTTCTGGTTTTCTCTTTATGTCGCTTTCACACACAACGTGATGCCTCAGAGGTGGCTGTGTGGCTCAAGGAAGCCCGCTGCAGGGCACGGCGCTGTGGGAAGACCACCATATATTATTAGATCTTTTTGATAAAATGGTGAGAAATATCAGCTCTGAAAGCAATGGATCAAAAAAGAGGCTCAGCCTTCCACACCGACAGCTTGGCACTTCCATGATCCGTCAATTCCATGTGAAGAGGTAGCAGCAACTCCCAGAGAAGGAGTTGGACACAGAACATGGGGTGGCAGCAAATGCAGGACGGGGTTAGAGCTAGAGCTGATTCTGCAGTTGTAAAGGAAAACAATTTCAGAGAGAAAAAGAGGAATTTTGCTCGTGTGGCTTCAGGTCCTTGGCTGTAAGCCTGGAAAGTTTTGGTTGAGGAAGTTCAGCAGCAAAGCAAAGGGTGAGACTAAGGCTTTTATTCATTGCACTTAAGCAGGGGTTTATTTGAGCATTGGAACAGAGAACCCAGCTCCTCTGCATAGTCCATGAAGAGAGGAGGGGGGACACTTCTGGAAAGCTCTGATGCTTTCCACTGGCACTGGAAGAGACACAGCATGAAGAGACTGAGACACGCCAGCCAAGTGGCCAAACTGGACAGCTTGGCTTTATGCGGTCTTAGTTCTTCTTTGCTACAATCTAGTAAAGCTCCTTCTTCCAGCAGAGAAAGCTGCTTTTCCTGTGGTTGTTCCCAGGCCAGTGCCTAGCAGGGGACATCAACAAGGATTTCAGTTATTTCCAATGTCACTGCTTTCTTTGGGGTGCTTTTTCTCACTCTCTACAAAGCTCTGAAGCAAGTTTTGGGTTGCCTGTGACTGCTGAGGCCATGCCAGAGTGGTCACATATTCCAACCTACGGCTTTTGGCTTTCTAGCTTGTGTGTTGACCTCCTTGTGCCGCTGGAGTCACTGGGCTGAGCTGAGCAAAGGGGCTCTGCAACGCTGCCACCAAAAGCGTAAGCCAGAGCACAGTTTCCTAAAACACAGGCTCCCTCTCAGACCAGGAGGGACTTTTACATCCCTCCATAACACACACTTGGGATTCCTTCACCAGGTGCCTTTTTGGTAGAAGTTGCACCTCAACATGGATTTTCCTGGCTACTTAATGATTGATGTGGAGAGGGAAAAGGCCCTATAAAGATGCTGTCTTTTCTTTTCAGTTTGTGTTTATTTTCAATTTATTTTCACCCTCCATATAGGGCGAGTACTTTTGCTACAGGGTCTTCTCCTAACTTGATGACTCAGAAGTCAAAATCAACATAAAAATAGTCCCCCATCTCCTATGTTATTTTGTTCTTTTCAAATTGGAAGAGTCTGACTGTTTTCTTAAATGTTGCATGTAATCAGGAATGTTACATTTTCATGTATAAATTATCCTTGTATATTGAAATATAAACAGCCCATGGGGAAGAAACTCAGTGTACATTTCATTTCTTCCATTGTTCAAGGCAAAAAAAGTGTATTTATCTGCTGAGAAATACTCTGCTTATGCAGAGGAAACCAATCATCAATACTGACTTACCAGCATTTTAATGACTGCCTGTAGGGATCCCAGAAATTATAAAATTCAGTCATCACAAGAAGATCATGGCAAGAAATAATGGCGACCAAGAGTCCCTGTGGCAAGTGCAGCCAGTGTTGACAGTGATACTTTGGGGTACCATTAAACTGCTTGATTCTGATGATTCTAAAGGAAATTTTTCGGCAGTCTTAGGAAGATACTGGGACTAGAAGTGCTGTCAGTACAGAGAGTTACTGTGCACCCAGTCCAGAGTCCACTGGGCTGTGAGAACCAGGAGGTGACCATCTCCATCTCCTGGGATGGTCTGGAAGCTGCAGAGCTCAGCACAGGGCAGACGCCGTGAAGCGCTTTAGCCTGCTGACACGCACAAGATCAGACCAGGAGCTTTCTTCTCATCTGCATCGCCGAGGAGATGTTTTTGTGTGGCTGTCACAATAAATTACAGAGCCGCGTGAAGCCTGTCGCTGTGCATGTTTCAGTTCCTCAGCTTCTTCCTACAAGACTGTCTTGGGGAAGGGAGGTTTATGTGCTGGTCTCCGTGGCAGTTTACTTGGCCGATGCCCAAGAAGCAAGGCAGAAAAACGAGAAAATATCAGAGTGTCTGTTTCACGCTTCTCCTTACTTAGGACAATTTATTATAATGTAATCTAGGCCCAAGAAACAGAGAGACAAAGGACAAAGCATACTGGACAACCTATGGGGAGAGTCACTTCATTGAAGTCCAGTAAGGTATAACTGCTCATGCTGCAGCTTTCCCTCATTCAGGTTGCTTAGTGAGTCTCTTTTTGCTACTTTAACTATGCAACATGCAAGCAGAGCAGGACAAGATTTGCATTGTTTCTGTAGGAAAGGAGATTACAAGAGGCAAAGGTACCAGCTGTGGCTGAGGACATCTCCAAGCCTCCAGCCCTGGATGCTAATCTTGGGAAAGTAACAGGAGATGTTCCCTGGGTCCACAGTCACTGTCCAAGGCAGGAAAACAGGCTAGGTGTCCTCACCTCATTTCCTTGTATCTCTGGGTCTTCAATTACTCTATCAAATTTGATCAAATTCAGCAAAAGTTATTTAGAGGGAACAACCAGACAACAAGACCCGAGGCTACGACGGCACACCGCATGTTTCCATAGGAAGCCGGGCTAAAACAAAATGCTGGTATTTGAAAAGTGACTAATGAAATTACTCCTTTAGGAATCTTTGCTGGTTTTCTTCAGGGAAAAAAAAACTTTCTTTCATTTATATTGAATGGCATTCATCAGAGATTGTCTCCCACTGGTAATTCAGGAGGTTAACCTGTGCATTGTTCTGTGTAAAGAAATTTTTTCCTTGAAATAATAAACACCTTGATTTAAAGACCCCAGTCTTTTTTCTTCCCCTGCTTTCCCACCAACATAACAAGTTGCCCAAATTAATGTGAGCGAAATTTACCCATAAGCCCAGAATATGAACCGTGAAATTCCAGTGCTCTTGAAACTTGCAATAAGAGAAAGAGGAATTACTAAAAGTATAAAAGCCAAAGCCCCCATTGAGTTCCATCTATTCTTTGTTTATGCCACTACAGAGTGTGCTAGACAAATGTGTAAAGTTTGTAAAATCCTTTGGGAATCCCTGAAAAATGAAGTGAGGGAAAAAAAGACTAGCTCCTCACACAAGGGCATAATAAAACTACTCAACATTTCTGTCTTAATTGTGCTTCATGCTAGACTAAGGGAAAGTTATCACAGCTGAATAAAATGCTAAACTCTCATAGCAGCAAAATGCCTCCTTTAATATAATAGCAGGAATAAACCTCTCACTTCTAAAATATAGTTGACAAAAAAGGCTAATAACTCATAAAGGTTTTACATACAATGAAAAAAAGTCAAAGCCTGTAAAGTTACTATGCATGAAATATGATAATCTAAATCAGCAGTTTAATTTGCACTCCTGCAGATCAGAGCTAATATTCCCATTGCATGCAGCCATAATAAAATGCACTGTTCCACTGACAACAGAAGAAAACATTGTGCATTTTCATTTGTTTTATTTCATTTTCTCACTCATAAAATGTGCCTTTTGCCACCTGTCAGTGCATTTATCCTCCTTGGTTGGAGGACAGCAAACCATACTTGACACAGTACCTGTTCAACAGAACTGAAAATACTAATCCTCCAAAAGCAAGGAGCAAAATCCCTATTTGTAGCCTTAACCCATGGGAAAGAGAGCCATATGTTTAGAGTAGAGTAATTATGGTGAACGATAATGAGAAAAGTTGCAGAGGGGGTGTCAAAGCAGGAATACTGAAGAATGGTTAAGTGACTGCAAATGAATGAGGACGGAGTTCAGTGCAGTGTTGAGATGTGTGGAGTTAGGAGTCTCTGGTGGAGCTGTCTACCTATGAACTTCCATTAGGGTCTGGGGAGAGTGATGGCTTGATTTAGTTCCCTAAATGCAGGCCTACCTGAGATGCTCTAGGTATCCTGCCTGGTCTGCAGCCACCAGACCAGAAGGGTGTGAGTCTGCTGTAGGTCATGTCTTGTATCTGCCAGCCCTGGATAGAGGTCCTGCATAATTGAGGGCACCTCAACCAGTTCTAGAAGCCTGTATTTATGCGAACAGCTCTTGCATTGGTTAGGTCTGCACTGTGATGTGGTTAGGTCTGCTCTGTGATAGCAGAGCTCAGAGGGTTGTGATCAGCGGTGCAGAGTCTAGTTGGAGGCCTGTAACTAGTGGAGTTCCCAGGGGTCAGTACTAGGTCCAGTCTTGTTCAACATATTCATCAATGACCTGGATGAGGGGACAGAGGGTACCATCAGCAAGTTTGCTGATGACACAAAACGGGGAGGAGTGGCTGACACACCAGAGGGTTGTGCTGCCATTCAGTGTGACCTGGACAGGCTAGAGAGTTGGGCAGAGAGGGACCTAATGAAGTTCAACAGGGGCAAGTGTAGGGTCCTGCACCTAGGCAGGAATAACCCCATGCACCAGTACAGGTCAGAGGTTGACCTGCTGGAAAGCAGCTCTGCAGAGAGGAACATGGGAGACCTCGTGGACAAGTTGACTGTGAGTCAGCAATGTGCCCTTGTGGTCAAGAGGGCCAATGGCATCCTGGGGTGCATTAAAAAGAGTGTGGCCAGCAGGTCGAGGGAGGTCATCCTCTCCCTCTACTCTGCCCTGGTGAGGCTGCATGTGGAGTACTATGTCCAGTTCTGGGCCCCCAGTTCAAGAAAGACAAGGAACTACTGGAGAGAGTCCAGCAGAGGACTACAAAGGTGATCAAGGGAATGGAGCACCTCTCTTATGAGGAAAGGCCGAGACACCTGGGTCTGTTTAGCCTGGAAGAGAGAAGACTGAGAGGGGATCTCATCAATGCTTATAAATATCTAATGTGTGGGTGTCAAGAGGATGGGGCCAGACTCTTTTCAGTGGTGCCCAGCAACAGGACAAGGGGCAATGGGCACAAACTGGAACACAGAAATTCCATTTCAACATGAGCAAAAACTTCTTTACTTTGAGGGTGATCGTGCACTGGAACAAGCTGCCCAGAGACGTTGTGGAGTCTCCTTCTCTGGAGACATTCAAAACCCACCTGGATGTGATCCTGTGCAACCTGCTGTAGGTGAACCTGCTTTGGCAGGGGGCTTGGACTAGATGATCTCCAAAGGTCCCTTCCAATCCCTACCATTCTGTGATACCATTGTGTGTAGACGCTCGTATCGTTGACAGCCTCATCTATGTATTTGCAATCTGGATCCCAATGCCACCCCTCTGGTCTGCCCAGGAAGGAAAGGCAGGACTTGGTTAAGTTTGTTTCTTTCTTCTGTAGGGCCATGTGGGGGAGGGGGTGCTGGAGCATCTGTTTGTTCAGGTGATGCATTCAAATCTCTGCTTTGGGACAGGAAATTTTGCCTTATGCAGCCTCTCCAAGTCCCATAAACTGAGACTCACCCAACCAGCTCCTGATCCCCATCACCCACCCACAGGGCTCAGTCCCAGGCTGCAGCCAAGAGGTTCAAGGTGGGAGCCTGGGCTCATAGGATACTTGTGAGAAAGGTAATCTGGTGGCAGCCAGCCCCGTCCCCGTAGCCTTTTGCAGCCACGTGTTTCCATGCACAGAGCATTGTCTCATGGCTGGAGAAGAAGGCATCTAAAGCAGGACCTAAGCCCTTTTTAAAGAAAACACCTTCTTCAACAGCAATGTTTCCTTCTAAGCCACTTTAAATTTGAGCAAGAGCCCAAGAGGGTTCCCTGGGGACCCTGGGATCTTCCCCCACAAAGAGAATCACAGAATCATAGAATCATAGAATGGTTTAGGTTGGAAGGGACCTTGAAGATCATTGAGTTCCAATCCCCCTGCTGTAGGGATGGACACCTCCCACTAGATCAGGTTGCCCAAGGCCACGTCCAGCCTGGCCTTGAACACCTCCAGGGATGGGGCCTCAACAACTTCTCTGGGCAACCTGTTCCAGTGCCTTACCACCCTCAGAGTGAAAAATTTCTTCATAATGTTTGATCTAAACCTGCCCTCTTCCAGTTTAAAGCCATTCCCCCTCATCATGTCGCTACATGCCTTAGTAAAAAGTCCTTCCCCAGCTCTCCTGTAGGCCCCCTTGAGGTCCTGGAAGGCCACAATAAGATCTCCCCAAAGCCTTTTCTCCAGGCTGAACAGCCCCAGCTCTCTCAGCCTATCAAGGAGCTAGCATCTCTCCAGGCAGCTCATGCAGTATTGGCATGGCATAACAACCCAATATATTTGGCTCCCTTTGGGTTTGTTCAAGAGCCCTCTGTATCCTGGGAGGCAGGTGCCAAAAGATACAATTTTAGACCTAGTTGGAGCAGATGAAAGCTGGGTTAGGAGCCAATTCAGCTTTGAGCTGTGGTAAATTTGGCCTCTGTCTGATGCCTGAGCAAGCAGATTCACTCATGCAAATGATACATTTTTGGTGAAAGGCTAGGCCTATTATTGCTTCTCCTGCTGCAAATTTGTTTCAGAGGTGTGCGGGCATGTAGGCCCAGTTTTGAATCTTGCTGTCCCAAGGGGTTTGTGAGTGAGATGTGACATTATTTGTTTGGGTTGCACAAGCATCTCAAGTCTCACCAGATGGCACTATGCTCAAAGGTTGACTCTGGATGGCACAGGGGAGGACAAGGTGTCCAAGCAGGAGGTGTAGAGGTGTTCATATGAAGTGTAGATACACGAGCAAGTTCCCAGTACCTGGATGATGAGCTACAGTTCCTGGTGCACATCCTTAGCAAGCTCCAAATGAGACTCCACTCAAAAGTGGGGGAAGATGTTGAAACCAAGTCATGTTCCCTTGCACGTGGGCTGAGCTGCAAGTGCCTCCAGCACAGCCCTTGAGGGAAGCACCATGTCCTGTGCATTGAGCACACCCGATGGCGGCCCCATTCACAAGGTTTCTTGTGTTTTGATACTATGTCATTGGAGCAGCAATTCCAGGAGTCCTCTTCAGCTGAAAGGAGCAGTAAGACTCACACAGGTTAGCACATGAGGAGCAGTGGCTTCGTGCTGTCAGAGCAGGGCCTGCCACAGAGCTCTACTCATGGTCATGCCCCATGGGGTTAATGGGTGTGGAAAGGCCTAGACAGAGGTCTCTGCATTGAGGACAGTTCTTGCCCCTCTGTTGTAGGTGCCATTGGGAAATGACCTGTCCTGCACTGCAGTGACCAGCTCTCCGGCATGTGGCTGGCTGGCTATGACTGTGCTGTAGCTGTCTGGCCATGAAGCTGTCTCTGATGGGGCCATGGTTGTAACCTAAGAGAATTAGGAAATGAGGGGAAGACTGAGCAGGCAGGGATGAGACGGAGCAAATACTGTGCTGAGGAGCCACAGTGATGCTGAAACACAAGTGTTTGTCTGATGTCAGATGGCTGAGCACTCACTATTCCTGCCCTGCCCCAGTTCCATGCAACAAGTGTTTGCTCACAGGCTTCATTCCCGTTCCCCCATGGCACAAACTGAACAGCTATCTCAAGAGTGGCAATCCTCAGGAAGACAAAATCAATCATTTTAAAATTCAGCAGGATCTTTAATTTGTATGGAGAAATACAAACAGGATCTTTAATTTGTATGCAAAAATACAAAGTGGGAAGAAGGAAAGGGAGAAGGAGCAGAAGAGACGGGGACGTAAAGCAGAGGTGTTGGATATGTTGCTGTTTACACTGTGCTGTCCTACTCTATATCTGCTTTTTGTTTGCTTTTTGTTTTGGTTTCAGATTAGGTAGGAGACTGAAGTAACTAAGTTGCTGGTATGTGTTGGTCTCTTCTTATTCACAGGTGGAAAAGAGAAGAGCAATGAAGAAAAAGATATTTGACATACACGCTAGTGACTGCAAGAAGCACAGTCAAAGCTACTTTTAAAGGATACCAGATTTGATATAGGCTTCGAGGTAAGGTCCCCAACAGGAACTTAGCACAGAAAGATGATTTTAGTGTGCTTTTGCTCTGAGATAGAATAAGACCAGATTATTCAATATTTTCAGCTAGCCTTGAAAAAGAGTGTACATATGAGGCCTGAAGTGTTGATTTGCAGTAAATTGTATGTTCCATGCCATTTCTTTGAATTACAATTGGGGTCACAGGATCCTTAGGTCTATAAGACCAGAACTCAGTGTACGGTGAGAATTACCTAAGAATAATTTAGGACTAGAGTTTCCATCGCCTGTAGCCAGATTAGCTAAGAAAACATGGCACAAGATGTACTTAATATATCTTGGGTGTAGGAAAGGTGCACCGAAGACAGAGCATGATGCTTTTCTTGTCAGTACTTAGCTTTCTGTATTAGGGAGATGTGAGCAGTAATTGAAATAAAAGGTCTTTGTCCTTTTTGGAGCCTGCTCGGCTCAAACCCTGCCTGTGCATAAGAGGTACCTGCCTGACTTTGACCTAAAACATAGAAAAATGAAGTGCCTTTTTTTTAAACTTACCATTCTGTGTGTTCACCTTTGAGGTGTTACAGCAGAGCAACCGCTTTCAAAGATGTTCACACTGGCAGTCCCTTCTGGTAGGTCACTGTCTGCAGCCTGAGGTCACCTTTAGTGATCACTTCCCTCAGCTCACTGATTACCTCAGGTTACTTACAGCCTAACGTTTAACATTTTATTTCCAGGAAAGTTCAGCCATGCTTTACCTGACCTTTTGGTCATTAACTTTCTCCTCAGGAAGTATTGATTGCTCATGTTCTTCTTTCATGTGTGCCTGGTTCATTAACCATGCAAGGTGCCACTTGCTGCCAGCTACAGAAGAGCCCAGGAGAGAGGTCACAGCTGTCCTGTGCTGAGCAGCACAAGACAGCGCTCTCCACTTAACATCTCTTCTTCCACACGTATTTAGCACTTGCTGGTGGAAGGGTGCATGATGCTAATGTTTGAAAACACTCATCACTTTGGCAGACTATTTGGAACAAATCAAGGGCTCCGTGCTGGCGGAGAAGAATA
>NW_009647769.1:1068839-1073418 GCF_000708025.1 Charadrius vociferus | reverse complement strand
TAAGTTTTCCATCATCAATGTGGTAAATCTACTATTTGAATTGTAATATATACTGAGCTTTTTCTTCATGCACGTAAAGTATTGCTGGTCAGTCTTGCATGGGGATGTTTTGATTATGTAGTAGCTGTGAAGGCACTTCTTACCTGGTCTTTGTTTCTGAGCTGTGAAATAGAGGTGATGATGCACCTTTTTCCCTCTATTGAATGTCTGTTTAGTCTGTTTTGGCTAAATTCTCTAGGGAGGTCACTGTCCTGATTTGTACAAGCAACATGCAGTCTGAGCACCAAGGCTGGTGGGACCCCTGGGGGTTACTGTAATGAATAATGATAACAAAAACACATGTGAGTCTTTTCGATAAACACTGCTGTCTTAGTTTTATTCAGTATTAGGAAAATAGCAATATTAACATGTACTAAAAATTGTGACAGATTTTGCTAAAAATTCTAGCAACAGTAAAGAAGAATAAATTAAAAAAAAAGAGAGAGAAAAGCCATTAGAAAAGACAGAGGTGTGGGGAATCTGTTTTTTTCAGATGAATCTACAGGGTTCAGCTAGCTTAGCCTACTAAAACAAAGGCTAAGGGCATATACTTATCTCTGTAAATATACCACGACTTATCTCTGTAAATATACCACGGATAAAGAAAAGAATTGCTTATACAAAATAATAGAAAAAAAAGATTTAGAACAAATGAGTATAAATGGGCCATGAAATAGAAGCTGATAACCATCAGAGCAGCAAGGGTCAGAAACAGCCTCTCACTGCCTATAGGAAATATCTTTTATTAGGCTGAGAGGACTATCAGATACACAAGCTTTTCGTCTGGTCTGAAACAAACTGGTCTGAAACTACAGTTACTCTGAAGTTACTACTGAAGGTCTTGTTTTGAGGGTTTAGTTTGGTTGGGGGGGTTGGTTTGTTTGTTTGTTTTCTGGGATTGATGTCCGTGGGATAGGTTTGTCAAGATGTTTTCTCGTTATTTCTGGAGATGCATGGTCATACAGCACACTCAAGGTTGTGTGCAGTGGTCAGAAGGCTGTCGTGGAAAGTCCTCTCTGCATCATATTACTGCTTCTGTAAGGGGATGATGTGATGGAGCATCTGTGAGAGAAGGACACTGAACCTGAGAACTCCAGAGGCTCCAGAGGGCTTTTTTTTTTTTTTTTTTTTTTCGCTAAAGCTGAGTCTTACAAAATGGGTTTGTAACCAAAACTTGGCTTGATTCACCACTGGAAGGTGCCTGAAGTTCCTTCCACAAAGCATATGGCATATATGGTATATACAGGGCTTTGCTTAAAGTCGATTAAGATATTCTGTGATTCTGTAACTCCTTCCATCTCATTTTCTCTCTAAAAATACCCACTTCCCAAGTCCAAAGATACCTGAGCGCTTGCAGCAACAACAGATGGTCCATCCTCTGCATGGTAACATTTCCAGAAACACAGATACTCCCTTGAACTATTTAGCTCCACATGGGCAGAAATTAAAGGAGGTGATGAAATCTGGCCAGCCAGCTACAACATTGGTCAGAAAGTGATTGCTGCTGGTTTAGTGATGGATGAAGGACCACTGAAGCAGAGCAGTCACCCACCCACTTTGAAGACCCTGCCCATCGGTGCATGGTGGAAATGGCAGTGTCACCAAAGAGCAAAGCCTTTCTTCCCTGCACAGAGCCCTCTCTGGGACAGCAGCAAATGAGTGAAGACACACACACATGTGCGCACACATAAATTTAACTGTTGCCATCTAATGGGTGGCATCTAATGATCTAGGTAGGGCATGGACTCAAGTCCCACTTCTACTGGACTCCTTGGCTGGGAATCAGGTCCAAATTGCAGACACCAAAATGTTGCTCTTGAGATGTCCCAGTTCTCATTAAGGCCGATGGAGAGCTGCTCAGTACAGCCAGCGGGGTCTGCGGTGGGATTTGAGTCACTGTGAGGCAGTATGTACCTTTGGCCAGCTGAATTGCTCTCTGGACACTACTGGCACATAGACACCAGCACCTGGACACCTACACAGAGTCGGGACCTGAATCGCACCCACCATCTCATGACTTTGGATGGGTGTCATGCTGACCCACAGTAACGTGTCCTCTGTGGGCCCCTGTTTGCAAAGCATGTGTGATCATTAGAGTGGAGGCTTCCTCTCCCTGCACGTCAGCTGCCCGCCACCACACTGGGGCCATAATCTGAACTGGGACCCGGACGTGCCTCTGTGGGATGACCCAGGAGAGCAGAGGGGTGCCAGGACTGCATGGGGCTTTGGGCAAAATTGCTGGGTGGCTCTTTGTCTCCAGGAACCTCTTTGTTTTCCAGGGGTTGCTGCTATGGCAGTGGTCACCTGTCATCCCCACGTGCAGCAAAGCATCCTGGAAGTCCTCATCTGTACACAGAATCCAGCCAAATGTCCAAGACCCAAGAATGGCTCATGCTTTCCTCCCACTCTTCATCCATGAAATGAAGTGTGGGTATTTTTACTGATGTGCCTGAGAGCAAAGTTTCATCCTTCCAGTGCTTCCCAGGAAGGTTGATACTGGTAGCAGTGATGTTGAAAGCACTTTTGAGTGAAATCCATCCCCCCATTTTACCAGGAAATTTATGTTTAAATGGCAAAGGATGAGGAGTTGAAAGCTGAAAGACCCTCTTTGTCCTCTCTGGCAACAGAATTTACTTTGCACGGAGGAAAGAGGTTATTGAAGAAAATCAGAAGAGGCAGAAATAATATATCCTGCTACTTCAACTCCATGGATTAATGGCAAGAGCTGGAATGTCAAAAATTTATACCAAAGGTTTCACCACGTCACCACTGCACACGGTGTTTATTATGCTGCACTTGCATGACCAAAACATCTTGCCTAGAAAACCAATGTTTTTCTTAAAGTTCAGAAAGTGTTTGACTAAATAGTATTTTATCCATCAGTGTTTTCCAGGTATAGTGTCAAACGGGGAGCACTAGCGGGAACATACAGCACATGAAAACATTCTGGAAAGAAGAAGCACCCCCAGAGGAAGGGATGAAGCAAACTGAGAGAAGAAGGAAAAACCTTTCCACAACCCAAGGGAACCCATTTGCAAAGAGGGAAATATCTCAACTGGGAAAAAGAATAACAAAAGGCTTGCCAGGACAGCAAGGCTTTCTTAATGAACAGGATTGTATCTGAACTACTCCCATATCAAAAAAATATTTTCTGAACTTCAAACAAGGAACATCAGAGCCATCGCACAAGAAAAAAGTATTTTGGTAGAAGCTGCTTCTAGCTGAAGTACCGTGACCTTTGAAGGTTGGAAAAAGCCTTCAAAGAGAAAAAGCTGGAACACATTTCCAAGGGTTATCTCCTAACAACCGTGACACTTTTTAATCTTGGTTTTTCCTACAGCCCTCTTGAAGCATCTCATTCTTTCTGCCTGTCCTCAGTTGCTAGCTGGATAGTTGGTTTAATGATCAAACAAGCCATATTACTGAGATGAATTTGGCTCAATGCCTCATGGAGATATCACTGTGACTCAGTGAAGCACCCTACAACCAAACAGAAACTTAACAGCTGTCTCTAAATTTTAATGCAATTTCAACAGAAAAATAGAGACTTCTTCTGTCAGTAAAGCACCTCTTCCACATCCTACAGTATCAAAGACTGAGTTGCACTAAACGCATTTACAGTGCATATAATTAAAACATTACACACTCACAGAGAAGTTCAACCGACCAAAATTTCAAGGACTAGGAATGTAAATCCAGATTAAAATACCTACTATAAAGATAGGGCCTGATTTTCAAAGCCTTCCCAATGACTTTAGTAGGAGCAACCCATTTAAGAGTCAGGCTACGCTTTTAAAGCAAGCTTTAGGATCACAGATTTACTTTTGAAAACCATCTGGACTTGGCTGTATCTGTGCTCAGCTTTAGTGCTATCATTTGGTTTTGTTCAAATAACACAAGATACAGTAGCACTTTCATTGGGTGCCAGATTTAGACACACAACCGCAATGACATAATTTAAGCATGTGTCTAACATTTAGCATAAGTGCTGTTCATGTCTTCCAACCAGTTTCCCTAAACCAGGAGGGGAGCCAGCGAGGGTAATATAACCCACGATGGATGTTCTTCAGAAACAACCATCATGAAAATGAAGCAAAGCACCAGTCGTGGCTCAGACTGTGCCAGGAGCCCAGTGACTCCTTCCACCTCCACCCAGCACCACTGGACATTGAATCAATGGTTTGAAACTTCATGAAATTACATCACTGCAGGTGACCAATGGGTCACAGTCACCAGTGGGTGTCAGAGACACAGCTGCCACAAGGATTGCACTTCTGTAAGTATTGCATGTCCCTCTTACAGAGTTTTACAAATGCTACATTTTCCAGTAGCATGACCATAATTACTACGTATCTTTGGGGCTTTATTTTTTTGATGGTAGAAGGTGGTAAGAGCGAGAAGAAGAGTCATACCAAGTAAAGAGATGACCAATTTCACCTTACATCTATCCATCAGACCTTACTCTAGATAGAGAACAGATCTAAACTAGCATCAGACTTGTTAGCCATTAGTTCTGCACTCTTAGAGATGTCTGCAGAAA
>NW_009647769.1:1055810-1068817 GCF_000708025.1 Charadrius vociferus | reverse complement strand
TGGAACAAAATGATATAATTTAGTAATTTTCTGTGAGACAATAATGATGTTCTAATTGAAAAATGTACTCTGATATAATTATCCTACATCTTTATAAGCCTGCCTCAGGAGTGAAGTAAAAGAAGAAAGGCTAATATTTTTACTGTACCATGTGAGAAAAAGCTCTCAAAGTTTTATTTGTATCACTTGATGTACGTTCAAGAGATGGAAGCCTCATAATAGCAAAACGGTTTCCTGATTTGGTCTAGTAACCTCTTGGGGCAGGATTCAAATGAAGCTTTGGCCACATAAATCAGAGACAGACTTAAAGGTGGGACTCACACATACACATGGGTGCCCTGTGCCCTGGTATGCATTGGGATATCTCCCCTGGCTTCCACCTGCAGGTCCCAAAGGACATAGGTCTCCTATGTGTTATCTTCTGCCAGTATCATCTGCAGGTAGGTTATATATTCCCGAGTGTCTTAAATGGCATTGGATGTTTGTGTTTAGGCACCTGGGTTGCTTCCTCCATGTTAGAGTGAAATTATTTTCCTAAGGAGTTATCCATCTGAACCGTGGAAGGGCAAAAGGGAATAGGAATCATAGAATCATAGAATCATTTAGGTTGGAAAAGACCTTTAAGATCATCAAATCCAACCGTAAACCTAACATTGCCAAGTCCCACTAAACCATGTCCCTAAAATATGATATATAAAGAAATGACTCCTTGTTTCTCCCTGCCCTGAGTTGCTGATTCTCCGTCTGCCATGTTTTCAAGAGCAAGTCTGCTCTCCTTTTGCAAAGAAACCCATCTGAATCTGCTGCATAGGGCAGTCTGCCCCCAGGACAGTCTCAGGCCCTGGATCCACAGGGCAGGACAGGACATCATCACCTGTGTTTTTCTTGTGGCTTAACGCTAGGAGATCCCATTTCTGCAATAGGCTTTCTGGATTATCCTTCTGTCAAATAGTCACCTCTGTGCATGCTCCAGCAACACGTTAGTTCTGGCTCTTCGACTCTGCTGCAGCACAGACACTGACTTGTAAGCACCTATGTCCTCCACATGGCCCTCAGAGTGGTTTGGGGAAGACATCCTAGTGTATAACCCAAAAGCTGCCTCATCCTCACGTTGCTAAGAGTAAAACCAGGCAGAGGGAAAGCCCATATGGCTTCCTACCACCCGCAGCAGTGCAAGTGCCCGTTGGAGCAAGGGCTATGCCAGAGCCCATGCAGTGCGGTGGGACACTGGACATGCGCACAACTTATCTATGCTACAGAGGACCTCACCTAAAATATCAGTAATATGTTCCAGGCTAGTGAGGATGGCAAAAATAGTTAAATAGAAGCAACACCATCTTCATTTTAAAGGAGAGACAGTGTATTTGAAGTTGCTAATATGCTGGCAGCTGCTGCTGGGGCTTACAGGGGTGGCTGGAACTGAACTGCTGTTGCCCTAATTGCTGCCAACCACAATCCTGGGGAGCAGAAACGCAGCATGTCCTATTTACTGACATTCCTCTTGTGAATGAAGAGGAGCTGCCAATCCAGGACCTCACAGAAAGTGCAGGGAGAGTGGAGCCATGTCAGGAACCCCTTTGGTGGGGGAGAAACAGCTGCTGCTTCAGCAGCTCCTCTGAAACTCAAGTAGTAACAGGTTCCTGGCAATTAGTTTTTGGCCCATTTACTCACCAAATTTTGCTGGCCTTCTACGCACATGGTGTGGAACCACTAACCCCCCTAGATGAGACAGCCCAGCTGGGTGTGCACACCACTTGTTGTTGGGATCCTTCTCACACCAGGTAGAGAAAAAACAGTGGGCCCAGGAGCTCCGTAAGACTGAAGCTGAAGAAGCCTGCCTTCCTCTTTTATCCCCTCCAGCCACCCAGAAGGAGGGTTCAGAAGCCAGGACAGCATGAGGGGGAAACAGCAGAACCAAAATTCTTGTGTATTCACCCAAATCCCCCAGCGGGTCCATTTTCCCCCCTGCCCTGCAGCTTGCCACCTGCAAGACCTCATCCCAGCTGCTGTGAAGGACCCATCCACCCTTTGGTCTGTTCAGTGATTTTGGAGGTGGGGAGAGGCAGGAGTTGGCTAGTTGTCACTACAAGACTCCTCAGCCATACCTGAAATGCTGGGGAAGAGATCGGGCACATTCCTGCCAGTGCCCAGCTCTTCTTTTGGAGCAGGGGGGAGCCTGGGATGAGGAGGGTCTATGTCTCCAGCACAGCAAAGGCGCGATGGTAGTGTCACACGCCGGTGGGTGCAGGGGCTCAAGGGGCGGCATGTTTGTCAGGGGGCATGGGAGGTCTCACAGCTTGGGCTCTCTGTCCATCCTGTCACCGTGCCCTGGAGCCATCATGGGGCACTCCCCACCCTCTGGATCCTCATGCAGAAGAGGTGCGTGGTGCATGTTGCCATTAGCTGCATCGCATCTGCTGGACTCCTGGGGCCTTTCCGGATGGTACAGCGAGGGGTAGGCAGGCTCATAATATATTAATAAGCAGGAGCTTTTTATTTATAAGGCAACCTGCTCCCTGCTGTGGAGCTGGAGGCACTGCTCAATAAGTCATAATAAATCTAATGAAACAGTATAAATAAGTAACCAGCTTTAATGCTTGCGGCAGAATTATTAGGCAGATTAGTGAATGGAAAATTAGATTTTTGTTTTCTCTTCATTGTTCAAGTTTGTCTTGATTCTGGTAGCAGTAAATTTTGGGGGGGAGTCTATGAAGGGACAGGAGACATAGCCAAGGGTCAGAGAGACGAGGGTGCCTTGGGCACCTGAGGGAAAGGGCAGAGGTGTCTGTCCCTCAGACTGGGGCCCACTGGTCAGATCTGGGACAGGCAGCACAGAGCCAAAGGCTGGTCCTGGGACAGCCCCCCATCCCTCTCTAAACTAGCAGCACCTCCAGTCACAGTGGGAAATGACTTCAAGAAATCCTGGCTTTTGACCTGTGTGGCACAGACTGGCTTTGAGGTGCCACCACAGTTCATGCTGGCTGAGTCCTGGGCAGGGATTTCTTTTTTGCTCTGGTAAACATCTTCACTTGTGGTATAACATCGTTTCAAGCCAACTATGACATAGGTTGGGTGATGTCATCACTGACACCCACCACTCCCCTCCCGTTGGGCTACAGTGCGAGAGGAGGTGGGGGCCAGGCTGGATTTCTGCTCCCTTCATCAGCGACAAGCACATGAACGGGAGCTGCCATTGCCACCTGATGTCCCGCTCTCCTTACTGCATCTCCTGCCAGCAGAAACTCATCAAAAAGCTGCAGGCGGAGAAAAGCCTTTCAGGAGGAGATTCAGAGTTTTCAGGAGACAACAATGAGCTTTCAGGAGAAGATCAAGGGCTTTCAGGAAAAAATCACAGATGTCAAGATGGCCATCTAAGCCTTCTGGGGGGAGGAAAAGCCAATCTGGGAGGAGGAAGCTGCCTTTCTTGAGGAAGAAAAGTCTATTCAGGAGGAAGCAGAAGCCTTCCGGAGGGTGTATTGTGACTTCTGGAAGGACTATAATGCTTTCTGGAAGAAATATAAGGATTTCTGGAAACAAGATCTGCTCCTCTGAAAGAAAGACAGAGTCCTTCTGGATGAGGACAGAGTCCTGTGGGCAGAAGAAGCAGCTCTGTGGGCAGATGAAACAGCTCTCCTGGAAGAGGAAAGAGCTCTCTGGGAAGAGGAGGAGGCCCTCCAGGAAGACCAAAAGACCCTCAAGGAGTGTGAATATATCTGGGAGGAGGCCTTTGGTCCTGAGAGAGAGAGTATCTCCAGGGATGTCACTATCGACAGAGGAAAGGCATAAATTGTTCTGCTAGGCTCAGAAGCGTGTGGAAAGCCATGTATACTGATGTGGATATCTTATTTAAGCAGTGCTGTCCTTCAACTAGTTCTCTGAAATAGCATCTCTATCTCTAGAAGTAAATCAGAGTAGGGTTTTTTAAATGTGATTTGCTTTAAAGCCATTGTGCTTATGTTTGCAGGACATTATTCTTTTGAGATCCTGTAGCTTGAGGGATGGGGTAAACCTTTGGTTTCCTGGCCTGCCACCAGGTGGAGGGGTGTGAGTGGGTAAAGCCATAAGAAGCTGAGGGCTCAATGGCTAACATCTTCTGGAGCTCACAACATCTCACCTGACTCAGTGCAGTTTGTATCAACTGAGTCAGTGCCAAAATAAGGCACTGATGAATGTTAACCTTCGGATCCTCCATATTTAAGGGTCACAGATAGCACTCCTGAGTCTTAATGAGACCACTTGTGCTGTTCCACCAGGTTTGGGGTTGGACTTCCCATTTAACTTCCCACTGCTCTTGGGAGCATGACGGGAACATTTACGTGCTCGGGTGAGCCCCCCCCCCACCTGCTGTCTGGCTGAGAGCAGCTTTAGTGACACAGACAGAGGATGGGGAGAGAAGTGGAAGGGATTACAAGAGTCAGCAGCATGTGGGGAAAGATGCACGCTGGAGGGAAAGTTGGCAGTGAGTCCTTCAGTCCTTCCCAAACAGGGTTTGGGATTATTACTCACCTACTGAGCTCCTGTTGCCAGTGCAGGTACAGAAGCCTGAAACAGAAAATCCTTGATAACTGCAGAGCAACATGTGGTCAATATTTAGCAATATTTTATAAGCACAGATTCAGTGTCTTCTGCTGAGCTGTGGCACAGCAGTTGCAGTTTTTCTTGCCTCTTGAGGAACTGAATTCAGATGCTTCACATTTTTGAAGGCTGAGCTGTAAAGGCTGGTCTAGAGGCAAATCTACATTTGACCCTCTGTACATCCAGGAGCGGGGAACAACAGCAACAGTGAAAAGCACTCATCTGAGTCAAACCACACATTGAATTTTTCTCTGGTATGGTAGCGTTAGTAACTCATTCCCCTTCGATGCGGGATTTTTTACACTGAAAAGGCTCAAGGCAATGTAAGAAGCCTCTACAGTTGCTGTTGAAGAATCTGATGACTTTTGCAATTGTCAGGCATACTTAGGCTGTCACTCAAGTTCAGTCCTTTGTGATCTGCTGTAGGATAAGGCTGCCTGTCCTGTTTAATTGTGCTCAAGACAAATTATGCACTATGTCTTTCCTGAAAAATCCATGAATATTTATTGCTCACTGAATAACCATCCCATTAAAAAAAAAGCCAGCTGATTCAGCCAGGGTAGGAATGTTTTGCAACCTTTTTTATTATTATTCTATTATTACCATGTAAGCCAGAGATGAAAATGACCTATTAGGCCATTCAGTGCAACTTCCTGCAAATTCAGGACTCTTACGCATTAGAGCTTTATCATTAGATGCTATATAGAGAAAGAACCTTTCAGAAAATAACAGTATGCAAAATGCACTTGTCACTTAATATATTTTAATGTCAAAAAGCCAAGAATTTATCTCAGTTATTCAAATCCACACGTCAAATTAACATCCATTTAAACTAAAATTAGGTATGCTTTCTCTTGCAAAGAACTTGAAGCACATGAAATGCTCTTAGGAGAGCTCCTAGTTGCTTCTCCTTTCATGGGAGAGCAGAACAATGTTTCTCTGGTGAGAGTGCTGTGAGTATAATACAATGGTTCTGAAATTTAAGGCATTACACGATGCAGCACAGAGGATCTAGAATTTTAGCCAGGGAAAAGCATGTACCAATATGGTTTTAGACTGCTGGTATATACTGAAATATATACTGAAAATACTCCATCCGCCTGGTGGATCCAACCACCAGAGTGGCCCTTCCTTGGGTGGCATTGCTGGAGAGACACCACATGCAAAAGGCTTACCAGGGTTGGTGTTTGAAGTGGGAAGCTAGAGGGTACCTGCTCTGCATCCAGAAGCTCTGGACTGAGGCTGAATTTCAGTCACAAAGTCAGTCTCTGCTAACTCTATGGAGTGGTAAAATAACGAGGGGAGCAAATAGAACAGCTACTCTAAGGAAAAGCTCTGTTACATTTATCATCTCTACGATACACACACGGAGGCTTTCGAGCTGTGAAATTCAGAGTGAAAAAATTGCGTTAATACACCTCTGTCTTGGAAGAGCACATCTGCTGATCTGGCATAGGTTAGCTGTTAGGACCAGGAAAGAATTGGGCGTGTCTGAAGAACTGAAGATGTTTGAAGCATGGACTCACCTAAAGTAGGGTGGAAGGACTTAAGCAGCTGCCAAGTCCACCTGTGCCTCAAAAGCAGCCATACCTGTAATGCTCTGAGCAAATACTTATCTAAGCTGTTTTTCTTGTTTAATTGCTGGCACTAGTGTTGTACAACCATCACTTTCTGTCTAGGGCTTTACTTATATTAATTTTTTTGTGGTGACTGAGGTGAATCTCCCTAATTGCAGTTTTGACTTCTTATTTGTAGTCCTATCCACAGTGGACATGGGAAACAGCCCTTCCATTTACCTTGTGTTTACCTGTCTGAAACCTGGTATGTCTCTCTACCCAAGTCTCCCTAGACTAGCCTACCCCATCTCCTTCTGGCCTCCTTCACTGACCAAGCACTTTAGGTATCTGGAAGGCTTCTGTCCTCCTTTCTGGCCCACCCTCCAACAGACTGAAAAATCAAGGTAATTTGCAGCATCCAGGTACAATCCCTGAATATACCGAAAGTCCCTGCAGGTCGCAGTGCTTGTTTTGCAGAAGAGATTCAGCCAGGAGTGACATAGCTGAGCCCTTCGGACACCAAACATCAGTGCTGAAGTTCACTGGTGCTGGTGGGTCCTTCTGCAGAGTGATGCCACCACAACGAGCCCTGTCCTGTGCCCTGGGGTATCTCAGCCCCGTGTGAACGGAGAGCAAACCTGAGACTTACTCAGTGGCACAGTCAGGCAGAACAGGCGCCGACGTAACTTTAGACCGTAATCAAACTTCCTGCGGTTGCTGTTCAAATAGAGACGCGTTAAAGATAAAAGCAGAACGATTAGTGCAATTTCAGAGTAAACAGAGGGATAAAACCCAAATACAGGGAAACGTGCTGAACCCAAACAAGAATCATATCTTGGCAGTGTAATTAATTTAAAGTCAATGAGCTGTGTGCACTCAGGAAGGTTTTGAAGGCTTAGCAAGCCCTGTGCAGAGGGATCGGACAATAGGACGCAGAAATTTTACGGGCTGGCTGGGCTGCCTGGAGCTCACCTGCTCCCTGGTGCAGGCAATGCACTTCTTGCTCTCCTTCCCTGGACAAAAAAAAAAAAAGAAAAAACTATGGAAAATATTAGAGAAAAATGCGTGTCAGGGCAGAAGGGTCCCACTTTATCCACATTGAAAGGCAGTCCTGGCCTCAGTCACAAGCCAGTGAAGATGCTGATAAACCTGAAATTCATATTTTTAGGTGATACTTGAGTTTTTTCTTTCAAAGTTTCTGCTCAAGTGATGCACAGTGGGCTATTTTCTGCTCAAGGCCACAACAAAGGTCGAAGTTATGAACTGCGGCTTCATACCTCTAAAAACACAGAGATCCCAAAGCCCAAAATGTCTTACAGAGGGGCAAAACCAACTCCCACACACAGCAATAGAGATTGAGTCCTTCGTGCCAAATCAGGATAAATATTTGAATGAGAGAAAGAAACAGCTCCTGAGCTCACCTCCACATTTTTAACATGCAGCATTGTCATCAGAAAGCATCGCTGACGCAGCTGTGGAGCTAACTCGTGGGAGAGGCAGAATACGGAAAATGGTAAAGAGTCATTTAAGTCAACAGACATGCCTACATGTGTCATAAACCAGAATGGTAAGAGTGACAGAAGAAAATTAAATCTATTCAGTATATGAATATATATATATATGTGCGTATATATAGCTATGATTCCCAACTATGCGTGCCAGTCATTGCAAAGGAGGAATGTCAAAAAGCTGGGAGGCAGGCCTGTGACTCATGGGAAATTGGAGGTATGGAGAGCATCAAGACACAAATAAAAATCCTGTTGCTCTTCTGCCAGGAAGTCTGGCTGAATTGTTGAAAAGTCAGCGCAGAGGGTGCCGTGGAAATTGAAGGAGGAGATAGAATACTGTGGCTGAAAATGTCAGATGGGGAAAAAAAGAACCGCATTTTCACCCTTCAGAATTTAACATCTAATATGGGTTAAAGAGGAGGGGAACTGTGAAGAAACTGTATTTTAAAAACAATTATATGATGCTGAAAATCTCTCTGTTTCTCCTTTTGTCTCTCTATCCCTCCCCTCTTGTCTTCTTTTTAAAAATGTTTTATTTATCGATTAAATGAGGAGCGTGGTCTGCAGAGAGGGAGGGAATTCCAGATTCTTTACATTTGGGGATTTTGGAAAAGGTTTTGGTCACAATCCAGCAATTCACTCAGTCTATGTGGTCCCTCAGACTACCTGAAATGTTCCAAAGTCACGTATAAAACTGTATTTAGAATTAGAACTGGGCTTCTGCTATCACTGGATCCCGGGTGGTGTGAGAAACAGGCAAGGGCAGCGCTCACAGATAGGGGTGAATTTGAGCACAAGTACACACGCTTAGATGAGGTGGGCATTTGTAAAAATAAAAAACAATTCGGATTTGTACCTGGGATCTTCAGGAACCATGGTGGCAGCCCTGGAGATGTAAAGATAAACGCAGCTTGTATCTTGGATCTTCAGGTTAGCAGTATCTCATAAATGACACAGAACCACTGAGCAAGGAGCCGGCTTCCCTCAGCTGCAAGTTGTCCTTATTTGTGATTTTTGTGTGTGCGCATACACATAGACACATACCGAGAGAGAAAAATTGGCCGGGAACCAGTTGGTGTGTGCAGCGCAGTCAAAACACTCTGCCCCTGCCCTAGTCATCCCCCTGCACTGCCTCTGCTATTAGAAATGTTGCTTTAATTACTAACAGCAGGAGCTGTGCGGCTATTGACTTACCAAATCTCAGCGTTAAGGCTGTGGAAATAGGTGACCTCAGCGTGGGCCGTGGCAACATACCTTTCATGCCATCGCCCTCATTAGCATCCCGTGCCTCGCCATGCTGCTCAAGAGCAGTAAGTAAAAATGAATTAAGTGTCGTATTTCTTTGGTCCAAATGGAAACGCAACTGTCCACCCTCCGCCTTTTGAACGTGAGTTACAGTGTCATGATTTTTTTATCCTGCAGCGCGGCTTTCTGAGCGTTTTGGCATAGGAGATTTTCAAGCAGGATTACTGTTATTATTATTATTATTCATGCAAATGCCACATTTCTGGAGCTCTGCTTAGCGTGCCTGAGAACACTGAAGTAGAAATTGAGTTGAAAAGCTGTTATTTGGTTGCTCAGCCTGCCAGTAAATTCCCAATTCATGTACGGGTTTTCTTCAAGATTGCCCTGTGTGTTTGTGGCTCGACGGCCGTACCGCAGGTGGGAAAAAAGAAGTGTGAACCAAAGTAAAGTCTGGCTGGGAGCACAGCCGGTGCCTCTCTTGTAAACATGCTCTCTCTCTGCTGACTCACAAAAAAAAAGCAGCTTTCCCTTCGGACTCCATGACAATTTCAAGCTGCAGCCCAAACACACAAAGTCCCACTGAAGAGAAAGCTGTACATCCCCCCATTGCTTCATACCTGTCATATATGCACTTAATTTTTAAAGTGACCTATATTGGCTTTACACCATACAAAGATACAGCAGTTTCTTCCTCTCAGTGGCACTCAGATTTGCATCTATGCAATTAGCAGCGATGTTTAATTTAGAAAGCCAGCCCAAGCAGCAGCCTGATGGAAAGTCATTAATACTGTGAAATAATTGACAGATGTAGAAACAACTCCGTGACCTGACCTTTTGTGCTGATCAACTGAGGAGCGGCACTTCCCTGACAGCAGATGCAATCAAGGGCTGATAGAGGGGGCACTGATTAACAGGGCGGATGTCGCTTTAAGCACCTATCCTTCCCAAGGATGGGGAAGAGGGAATTTGTGTGAACTGGTCTTCTTTCTAATGAAGGCATAAATAATGAAGCCTGCAGGGATCCCTCCGCAGGGAACCGTCAGCCCAACCATCAGCCCTGCACCAGCCTGCAGAACAGCAGCAGCAACAGCAACATACTTTGCGCTTATATGGTATACTTATACGGTAAACTTATATGGTGTATGGTACCTCCCATTCAGAGGTCTCAGAGCATGCCACACTGTTAGTGCATTTACTCCGCAGCGCTCTTGAGAGCTGTGCAAAGGACATTTATTGCCATTTTAAAGAAAAGGGCACAAAGAAGGGCTGAGACGTTAAGGCTGAAAAAGGTTTTTGTGGCAAATCCAGGAAATACAACTCCTTCCTTCCAGATGTCCACCCCATCCGTGACACCAGCCTGCCAGCAGCACTTAAAACACCCACAGATGGCATCTTCCAAAAAGCAAGGTGACAGCTGGGCATCCTGATCCACACCGCTATCTCTTATGGCTCCTGGCGCATGTATCTCTGTGATAGGTAAAAATATGGTGCCTTTTACTTTTGACCTACCCTGTTAGCAGACATTTATCAATTGGCAGCTTATGGTATATCACAGGTGAATATGGTTCCACCTCCTTAGTCCCATGTTTAAGCCATTTATTACAGCATATCCTTATTTCCCATTTAAACAGGCCAGTTTCTAGCTGCTGATTCAAGATACAGCTTTTTCATGGCAGCGAATCAATTTTTCAACAACCGGAATTTTCTCTTGCCAGTCAGAGGGTGACAGCTGACTGCAGCCCACACCAAAGTCGCAATCCATGGCTTTCCCTGAGGTGTCCTCCAGAGACCCCTCCTTTCCAGGGCACGGCTGTCTTGATCCTGAGTGAGTGAAGACACTCATTTCCCACAGCCCCAGCTCTGGAGAGGACCATGGGGTTTTGTGTGCATCCTTAGCTGGGTGGGCTTGGCAGGGAGAAGCTCCTGGTGCTTTGTCTCAGGTCTCCACACCTAACCAGCCCCAAAGAACATACAAGGAATGTACTACCCATCTTTTGGGTTCTTTTCTGCATGATCGTAATTGTCATTTCAAGACCCCAGCCCTTGCATTGAAACTGCCCCAACTATGTGCTGGCTGAAAATGTCCTACATTTGCCCATGCTGAGCACAGTCGACTCAGGATCACAAGTCTCTATGCCACCACCAGCTTCCAAACCTGTGATTAATGAAGCTTTATCGCCCCTGTGTGAAGCCCAGTGTTGGGTACAGTACATGTCACCATGCATGGGAAGTCAGCACCTCTGGCAGGCACAGGTCCGTGGCCCTTGTGCACTCAGTAGGGATAGTGAAGGACCCTATCCACAGGGAGCACCACACTGCCACTGGTGCAGGTCCCGTGTGGGCAGACACAAGCTGAGCCAGCCTTATCCAGGAGTCAGGGCATGGCCATGGCTCCCTATAAACAGATGAGGTGGACCGATCCCAGATTTTAATGCCAGAAATGGGTCTTTATGATCACCTACTATTTTTAGATTCCGACTCAAGAATCTCACAGAGCCTTTATAGTCTACTCCAACCAGAAGCTACCTTGTAGAAGGGCAAACAGATTTAACCGTGGGACTGCAGGTGAGGGGGTACCTACAACAGCTCTGCATACATATTCCCATGGGCTGCTGTCTTTGCAATTCCTCTCTCGCACACGTTTGTGACTCAGCTCCCATCAGAAGCGCTTTCTACTAGTCAAAAATCTGACATCCTCCAGTGGTTTCATCCTACAGCTCTTCTGTGTGGTCAGGACACGTACTACGGTATATATACATCTTCCTATGTCAGTGTAACATGCTGGAAATGCAGGCACAGAGTCTGTGCTACCAGCGTGCGTGGTCTGGGTGCATCCTAATGCCATACTGGAAACCTGGGGCACACCAGTCTCCTTGCCTAGTGTCCTGGTTTATACAGGAAGCAAACAGGCAGACGTGAGAGACACAGACAGGTCTGGTTGTCAGGGGTAGGACTGCAAGAATACTGTGAACCTGAGGTCTGGACTAAGGTCCGAAGCTTTAAGGGTTGATATTCAGACACCAAATGTGATTAATGTCACTGTGCATGAAAGTCCTGCACACCTCCAAGGGTCTGGGCTGGGGTGGCCGGTCTGACAGCATAGCGAAGGGTCTCAAAGGACTGACCCTGTTCTTTTGGGGTTATTTCACAGTGCACAGACCACAACTGCCTTCTCTGCTCTTTGGCTGCAGCTCCAGTGGAGGCCCCAGAAACAGCAGTAAGAACAAATGTGTACAAATGTGATTTCCAGGCTCCCTTTTGACAAAACAATAAGATAACTCCAATTTCAGATGCTTACGTATCATTTAAGCATACACTTAACACCTCTGCAGCTTGTTCACACATTATGTGCTCACAGTCTTACTGCCAGCAATGGGGCCAACGTCTCTCATGACAACTGTGACAAGAGGAGTGCTATTTTTAACCCAATTACTGTTGATAGCGCACCGCAGACATTCTGGGAAACCGGTGGGATAGATTTCCTAAAGAAAGCCAAGTCATCAGAGAGCTGCACTCCCTCCTGACAGCAGGCGATGCCACTCTCCACCACTCCAAGACCCACCTTGGCAGGGGGAGCTGCCACCCTCCCACACCCCCTGCTATACTTCGTCTCCTGTCTCTGCCCCATCTCCTCCCTTCGCTGGAGCAGTCCAGCCCAGCTCAACCCCAACCCTTCCTCCTCCACACGGGACTTGTTGGTGCACGGCAGCCTGCCTGGAGGCAAGCAGCAGGTTATCATATAACCTATGGCTAGATGCTTTGAGAAATAGAGAAAAAACAAAACCCCAAAGTTTTTTGGGTGAAGGCAGAAGTGCTGGCTGGAAAAAGAGGACACAGCCAGGAAAACCCAAATGGGTTGCAGCTACAGCCAGCATGACCCTCCTCATGATGTGCCTGTTTCCTCCTAAACAGCAAACAACGGTGACAAATATATGTAATGTTTCATCGCTAAAATGGTTTGTATTATAGGTAGAGGTACCAGACTCCTCAACTGGGTGCTGGCGTGTGAAATTATCAGTTCGCAGCCTCAAGCACAGAGACAATAACTGGTGCAGCACACATTGTCAGTGCTGTGTATTTTTAGACTTTTGTAGGCGTTTGCAGTAGTTTTGAAGAGCCTTGA
>NW_009647769.1:1055568-1055768 GCF_000708025.1 Charadrius vociferus | reverse complement strand
TCCTTAGCTGGAATATAAAAAATGGCATGCAAAAAAAAATGACCAAGTGGCTGTGTTTTGCCCTCAGGTCAGGTCGGATTTTGGGGGTACAAGAGCAATACTGAGGCTGTGCAGCCATTCCTTCTGCTTCCTTCTCTCTGAAGGGCTTTGCGATGTTGGCCAGAAACATTTTTCATAGCTCTGCCCATTTTACCATGCTT
>NW_009647769.1:1054967-1055542 GCF_000708025.1 Charadrius vociferus | reverse complement strand
CCTCAGGGGCTGCAGGAAGATTTCCCTCCCAGGTGTTTAGACAGGGGCTGGTTTTCTCCCTGAAGGCATGCTGTCCTTAGGACAATGCCAATTAACCTCCGATGCTTTAATTCTATTAGAAAAGAAAACGTGTGAAAAACTGATTTTAGTGGGTAGCAGGCTCAGGCTCAGAGTTCCTATGGGATCAGCACCGATTGGTTCGAGCAATAATGTTGATTTTCCACAGGACTCTGGCAGGGCTGAGCTGAGCCCGGCAGGGAGCCGGGACCAAGGGGCTGCAGGGGAGCTGGAGGGCAGCACTCGGCTCCATGCAACTCACCCATTGCAAGGATGCTCGCATCCAACAGCTTTCTTGGCGGTGGAGACAGGTTTATAAGATGATGCTCGGACTATGGTTCATCTCTGGTCAAATCAGGGTTTGTCAGGAGGGCAAGGCAGTGAGAACAAGGGGCGACTCCATTATAGAATCATAGAATGATAGAATGGTTTAGGTTGGAAAGGACCTTAAGGATCATCGAGTTCCAACCCCGCTGCCATAGGCAGGGAGAACGTCCGCTCGACCAGGTTTCCCCACG